>NC_133661.1:64704466-64877352 GCF_037893015.1 Macrotis lagotis | reverse complement strand
GAATTTGGGTGTTTGGCAGTTCAGTATGAGAAAGGATTTCAGGGTCTGGTACTTTACCTGGCCAGGTGATCTTCTGAATCTTCACATGATAATTCAAATGAAAGAGATTTTGTAGAAATGTCCAGATTTCATGACTTTTTCAACAAGGACTCTGTAGACCTTCACTTTGGTAGCTAACTTTATACTTCTCAAATACTTCCCTTTAGAGCCTCCCAATCACTGAGCTAGTTCTAATGGTGCAATGCATCAATCTCATCATCATGCTTGCATCTTTGGAAGTATACTGCTAAGGTAAATGAACTAGTATACATCATTCAAAATTTCTCCATTTAGTTTAATCTCTGTTCCCTTGGTATTAATTGTGAGGTCATAATTATCATTAAGCAGAAGAGAATCAATCAATTTTGGTGTATCTTTCAGGCTTAGAGGTTGCCTTGAGTGCATAATCATCTGCAAATAAAATGCCATGTACCAACTCTCCCTTCACTTTAGCCTTGATTTGCAGCCTTTTCAAATTAAATAATTTATGGTCAGTTCAGTAGTTCATCATGACTATAGATTTTGATCCTCATTGGAGGGATCTGACAACATCACTGAAAACATCATGGTACAAAGCATGGGAGCAAACTTGTTCACTCCATCTATAACTAGGAAAGTGAGAGATCATTGTCCATTATCCAGAATCCAGAAAAGAAACTGATGTACAATATTGATAATTACTCAGGGAAATCAGTTATTGCTAATTTCCACAACTAATTGTTGCTAATTTCTGCAACCTATTGTTGCTAATCTTCCACAAGCCCTCACATCCTGACAGCATCAATGGTTTTAGTTAAATCAATGAATTTTATATACCAATCGCTGTTTTGTTCCTGGACAGTTCTCCTGGAGTTGTCAAGCAATAAAATACTTTGTTGGCAATTCCTTAGCACTTTCTGAATCCACTCTGGCTCTTGGGTATTATGACTATCTTCAGATGAAGGAAGTGTATGTGTGTGTGTGTGTGTGTGTGTGTGTGTATACACATGTGCATGCATGTGTGTATGTATTAATGAATTGGAAGAAACTTTAAAAAATTAATCCAGTCCAATCTAGTCAATTTCAAGGAGATATGGCACTCCTACTCTATGCACAAGAATCTCTGTGGATCCCATGTTGACTTAGTCTTAAAATGCAATATTAGACTAGTCAAGATAATGGAGAGAATCTGGTAAGTTATATGGCAGAAAATAGGCATAGATTAACATGTAACATTCTATATAAGGTCAAAATGGATACAGGGTTTAGATATAAAGGGTGATGCCATAAACCAATTAGGAGAATGAGGAATAAGTCTCCTCTAACTTCTATGGAGAGGGGAATAATTTATGACCAAACAAGAGACAATGAATATTATAAAATGCAAAATGGATAATACTGAAATTGGAAAGTTTTTACAGAAACAAAACCAACACAACCATTATTAGCAGGAAAGCAGAAAACTACAAAATAATTTTTACAGCTAGTGTTTCTGATAAAAACCTCATTTCTAAAATATATAGAGAACTGAGTCAAATTTATAAAAATACAAGTCATCCCCCAATAGATAATTGGTCAAAGGATATGAACATATTGCTTTTAGATAAAAAAATAATCTGTAATCATATGAAAAATATGTTCCATATCATTATTGATTATGATTTATACAAACTCTGAGGTACTACCTCCCACCTAAATGTCTAAACTCAAATCTGATCTCAACTTAAAATAGGGAGAACTAACAATGAGAGAAAGGGAATGGAAAGAGAAAGAAGGAAAACCAGGTAGAAAGGGAAATGATACCTATTGGAGGGGATGTGAGAAAACTGGATACCAATGCACTACTAGAAGAATTGTGAACTTTTCCAACCATTCTGGAGAAGAATTTGGAACTATGCCCAAAGAACAAACAACCTGATACATAATCTTTGATACAACAATACCTATAACTTCATCTGTTTCCCAAAGAGATCATAAAATTGAGAAAAGAACACACAAGTAGAACACTATTTATTGTTTGTTGTGGCAAAGAATTGGAAATTGGCGGGATGTCCATCAATTGGGCAAGATGAAGTTATACGAATTTATACTATTGTACTACAATAAATAATGAGCAGGGAGACTTCAGAAAATACTCAAAACACTTACATGAATTAATATTGCTTTAAGTGAACAGAATCAGGGGAACATTGTACACAATAATAGCAATATTAGGTGACATTCACTGATGACATATTTCTTTTCTTAGTAGTACAATGATCTAAGATAATTCTAAAAGATTAGTGATTGAAAATGCCATCCACATCCAAAGAAAGAACTATGTAGTTTGAGTGTAGATAGTTGCAGACTTTTTCTCCTTTTTTACTTACTTTTTGTTTTTCTTTCTCATAGTTTTTGCTAATTTTTCTGATTCTTCTTTCACAACATAACTAACATGGAAATATGTTTTTTTACAAAGATACAAGTATAACCCATCTCCAATCACTTGCCTGTCTTGGGGAAGAGTGGAGGGAAAGGAAGAAGGGAGAAAATTTTGGACTCAAAATCTTACAAAAATGAATGCTGAAAACTATCTTAATGTATAATTGAAAAATATTATTTTTGAAAATTAAATAAACTAAATCATTATAGCATCTACATTTTATTCTATATTATTTTATTAAATATTTTTCAAATCCCTTTTAATCCAGTTCAGGCATATTGGCAGAAGAGCTAACCATGAGAGAAAAAGGAATAGAAATAGGATCCAGGTAGAAATTTTAAGTTTTGAGGAAAATCTCTACTTTTTGAATACTTGGGATGCTACTTACACTTCAATTCTCCTTGTAATAAGATGTGCTATTTGTTCTGCTTGAGTGAACACTTCCATATGGTAGGTTATGACCCTGCTTCTGGAGGAATCAATGCTATGTTCATAGCCAAAGTGAACAGTGAGAGACTGTTGAGATCATCCCTTTATAATGGATTTACTGCCTCCTCAAGGATTATTTGCTGAGACTTCATATGAGAGGGAAGTGAAAAGTCAAAAACCCAAGACTAGCAGGAAAAGAGCTGAGTCATCATTACCACTGCCTTCCTAATTTTGTTTTCTACCAAGGAAAAGTATGATGATTTCTATACCCTCTAATATATTGCTCATGTTATTCTTATGCCATAAAATCAATCAGCATTTATTAAGAAGTTATTTTATCCCCAAACATGAATTTAAGGAATTTATACTATTTCAGAGGAAATAGCATAAACCTTACAGGTTTATTAAAAAAATAGAGGTAAGATTGAGGAAGAGTCTAGGAGCAAGGGAATTAGGAATGGTTTTAATACATAAGACGAAACTTGATATAGATTAACAACAGTAGATAAAACATGTTACCATTAGAATAATAGATTACATTTTATATATTGCCTGTTCTATCCCAAGAACTATGCTATTATCTCATTTAAGTCTCACAACTCTGGGAAGTACATGCTGTTATTATCCTCATTTTACAGATTAGGAAACAGAGGCAATAGCTGAAATATTTAAGAAAAGATGGTTCATTTAACAAATTGACCACCATTCAGATGAAGACAAAATTATCCCAATTATACCTAAGTGGTTGTTCAGTCTATATTTTAAAAAATACTAAATACTACCAAGATAATTAAAACAACTTTTGAAAAAAAAAGTTTTGGAAAAAATAGTACCTGGAGAGAAAGATCTTAATCTGATCTTTTAGGCCCATTGCCAAATATCTCCAACCTAACAGCTCAGTGTTATTTCACTTTCCTTCCCATCACACTCAGTACATGTCAGTCAAACAGGATTAAGAAGAACAGAAACTGAAACTCTTGAGGGGCAGGAAACTATTTGGCTTTTATCCTTTAAAAAAAGATTCATATTTTCTAATATATAAAGTCTTTCACATAGTAGACAATTGAATCTATCATTTCTTTGTTTCTTTTCAGATTTCTTATACTTTTTACACTCTCCCATAGAATCCACAATACAATTATATTGACCTACTTGAAGTTTCCTTGTTGATTTTTCAGCTCCATTTTCTATTGCCTTTGCATTGACTGTCTCCATTTCTGTAATACTCTTCCCCTTCAACACTACCTCATAGCTTCCAGGATTCTTTCTATCAAATCAAATTCCATCTTTTGCATGAGGTCTTTTAAAAATATTTTTATTAATTTATTTTCATCCATATGCACATGTATATTTATTTTAAGGTACAAAATTTCTTTCCACCCACCCTTCCTATCCCCTACAGTCAGGTTAGCATTGTGTATATATATATATATGTATAGTATATATATATATATATATATATATATATATATTAATAAACATGTTTACTGATTAGTTATTCTCTGTATGAGGATTTAGGATTAAGGGAAAGAGATACAGAACAGATGATTTTTATGAAGTGTTATCATTTTTAAAAGTTTTTTTTAAAACATTACTTAGAAGTACCCTGATGTTATTTAAAAATTATTATTTTCTTGTTCAGCTGATATCTCTGTATTTTACCAGCACTTCACCATTTTAAAAACAGAGGTGTGTTATTCTCTTTTATCTTTCACAATTATAAAATCCTAGAGTTGGAAGCATACTTACAGAGAGTCTATTGTAATCAATATTTTACGAAGTGTTCATCAGATTCTGAAGGATTGCTTTTGTTTTGTTTTGTTACATTTTTCTTCTGTATGGGGACAAACACTGTCCATGTTAGCCAGCCTAAGACGGTATTGTCCTAGCTCTGTGAACTGCTGAGAGGAACTGCTTCTATCAAGGCTGATCATCTCACAGTGTTGTTGATATGCACATTGGTTTAATTTGTTCTACTACCTTTGTTCAGCACCAGATCCCATTAAGTCATCCCTTGCTTCTCTAGAGTCCAAGCATTTTATTGTTTCTTATAGAACAATAATATTCCATAATATTCATGTACCATAATTTGTTTAGCCATTCCCCAATTGATGGGCATCCCCTCAATTTCAAATCATTTGGCACTACAAAAAGGTCTGCTATGAATATTTTGCAACATGTGGGACATTTTCCCTTTTTTTTTATTTTTGCTGCATATGGAAAGAGAATTGGAATTTCTGGGTCAAAGGGTAATGAACAGTTTTATTGTTCTTTAGGCATAGTTCCATATTGCTCTCCAGAAAGTTTGGATTCATTCACAACTTCATCAGCAATGAATCAATGTCCCAATCCTCCCAAAACCTCTCCAACAATGACAATTTTTCCCTTTTTTCTCATCTTGATCAATCTGATAGATGTGAGGTGATACCTCAATGTTGTTTCAATTTGCATTTTTTCTAATCAATAATGATTTGGAACATTTTTTTCATATGATTATATGTATAACTTCAATTTCTTCATTTGAAAACTGTCTATTCACATCCTTTGACCATTTATCAATTTTGATATAATTGTCTATATATATTTTAGAAATGAGGCCTTTATCAGAACTCCTGGTTGTCAAGATTGTTTCCCAACTTTCTGCTTTCCTTCTAATTTTGGCACCATTAGTACAAAAGTTTTTTTTTTTAATTCGATATGGCAAAAATCATTCATTTTACACTTTAATTCTTGTTTAGTCATAAATTCGGGGGTTTTTATTAGGTTTTTGCAAGGCAATGGTGTTATGTGTATTGCCCAAGGCCACACAGCTGGGGAATTATGAAGTGTGTGAGGCTGGAAGTGAAGTCAGGGACTCCTGACTCCGCAGCCGGTGCTCTATCCACTGTGCCAACCTAGCTGCCCCGTTTGGGCACGAATTTATCCCCTTTCCATATATCAGATAGATAGCATATTTTTTGCTCTATTAATTTACATATGTTTTCACTCTTTATGTCTAAATCCTGTAACCAGTTTGTTCTTATTTTGGTATAGGGTATGAGATGTGAATCTATGCCTAGGTTTTTGTCAAATAGTGACAAATTATCCCAGAAACTGATGTCTTTGGTTTTGTCAAACAGTAGATTCCTGTGGTCATTTATTGCAAGTCCTTTTGAACCTATCCTAATCCACTGATCCATTAATGTATTTCTTACCCAGTAGTTTTGATGACTCATGCTTTATAGTATAATTTCAGTTTTGGTAGAACTAGGCTACCTTCTTTTATCTTTTTTCCCCCATCAGTTCCCTTGTTATTCTTGTCCTTTTGATGCTCCAAATGAATTGTGTTACTATTTTTTCTAGCTCCATAAAGTAATTATTTGGTAGTTTGATTGGCATAGCACTGAATAAGTAATTTAACTTGGTAGAACTGACATTTTTTTTTATATTAGCTTGATCTAACTGAGCATTTGACATTTTTCCGATTATTTAGATCTGACTTTATTTTGATGAGAAGTGCTTTATAATTGTGTTGATACAGGTTCTGAGTTTATCTTGGGAGGTAGGTATCCAAGTGTTTAATATTGTCTATATTTATTTTAAATCAAATTCATCTTTCTATCTCTTGCTCTTTGGCTTTGTTGGTCATATATAAAATGCTGATTATTTATGCATATTTATTTTATATTCTGCTACTTTGCTGAATTTGTTAATTGTTTCAAGGAGTTTTTTTAGATGATTTTCTCAGGTTCTCTATGTATACCATCATATCATCTGCAAAAAGTAAAAATTTTGCTTCCTCATTGTCAATTCTGATTCCTTCAATTTCTTTTTCCTCTCTTATTGCTACATCTAGCTTTTCTAATACTATATTGAATAGTAATGGGCGTACTTGTTTATCCCTGATTTTATTGGAAACACTCAGAGTTTATTCCCATTAAATATAATATTTATTGGTAGTTATATATGTATATATATATATGTATATTATTTATTAATTTAAGGAAAACAGCATTTATTCCTAAACTTTCTAATGTTTTAATAGGAATGGATGTTGTTTTTTATCAAAGGCTTTTTAAGTATCTTTTGAGATAATCATATGATTTCTGTTGGCTTTGTGATTGATATGTTCATTATGTTGAGTGTTTCCCTAATGTTGAACCACCCCTTGCCTACCTAGTATAAATTCTACCTGATCATGGTATATTATCCTGGTAACAAAATGTTTTAGTCTTATTGTTAAAATTTTACTTAAAATTTTGCATCAATGTTCATTATGGGAATTGATCTGTAATTTTCTTTGTTTATTTTGATTCTTCTTGATTTAGGTATCAGTACTATGTTCGTGACATAAGAGGAGTTTTTAAGAATTCCTTCATCTCCTATTTTTAAAAAAATTAGTTTATGTAGAAGAGAAATTAATTGTTCCTTAAATGTTTGGTAGAATTTACTTATATATCCATCTGAATCTGGAGACTTTTTCTTAGGGAGTTTATTGATGATTTCTTCAATTTCTTTTTCTGAAATGGGATTATTTAAATGATTTATTTCCTCTTCTATTAATCTGGGAAGTTATATTTTTATAAATATCCATCCATTTCACCCAGGTTATGCAATTTTTAGCATACAGTTCAGCAAAGTAGCTCCAAATTATTTCTTTAACTTCTTCCTTATTGGTGGTGAGTTCACCCTTTTTTTTTTATACTGGTAATCTGGTGATCTTTATTTCTTTCTTTTTTATTCAGGTTAACCAAAGGTTTGTCTATTATTTTGGCTTTTCATAAAATCAACTCAGTTATATTTTTGAGATCAGTGGTTTTATTGCTTTCAATTTTATTAATCTCTCCCTTGATTTTCAGGTTTTCTAATTTGGTTTTTAATTGGGGAATGTTATTTTTTATTATTTTCTACCTTTTTTAGTTGCATACCTAATTCACTGATCTCCTCTTTCTCTATTTTATTCATATAGGCATTTAGAGATAAAAAGTTTCCCTATCAAAACTGTCTTGACTGTTTCTTCTCAAAAATGCTTTGAATTCAGGAGGTTTTTGTAAATCCTCCTTCTGCCTCTATTTTTCTGATTAGATCTTACTTTGCATGTATCTCATATGTCCTAAGTTATTTTTTTTTTATTTCCCATTCAAATGTTAGCTTTCTGAGGACAGGAACAATATTTCTTTTTTATGTCAAGTGCCTGAGTATAGTTATAATTTAATAAAAGCCTGTTGACTAACTGATATGACATAGCATGTTATGGTATAGATGTGTTAGATGGAGGAAGATGGTTTAAATTTTTCTGCCTTTTTTGGTTGATTATCTATTTCTTTTTTGTGAGAGATGGGGATGTGCAAATTGTTTGTGAATTTTAAAACTATTCACCAATTAGTCCATTAGTCCATGCCTTCTCCATAGGTATATGTGTGTGTGTGTATGTATATATATATACATATATATATATATACATATATATATATATATATATATTTCCCACAGAGCATCATGTTTGTGTGTGTGTATTTTTATTTCATTTTGTCCCTCTTTTGTTTCTCATATATTTGAAGCTAGCAATACCCCTTCTTATTTACTTTCACATTTATTCACTGGAATCCTTCCTCACAATATCAGTTGGAATACATAGCTTGGGGGTGAAGAGTCCTCATTAGCTAACAATAACAACAGTTAGTGAGCCAGAGGAGCCAAAAATTATTTAGCTCTCTCCTTCAAAGAAAATCAATAATTACCTTTTTAAAGTTCCCTTCTCATGCTTAGTTCATCCACAGGGTAGTTTTCCAAAAAAAGCATTAAAGACCACTTCACTTTAAAAGGGTCCATATTAATATCACTTTAAGATGACTTAAACAGATGACCCTAACTAGAAAATAAAAAGCTTTAGATGTATTTGGAAGGCCACATAGTTCAGTGAGTTAGACACCAGACAGAATTTTAGGACCACTTGACCTTAACTCTGACTTTAATGATTAGGTAATAGTGAAAGTCAAGAAAAAAAAAGAGGATTACATGTAATTAAGAGAGCATTAATTTTTTTCAGAGAATTCATTAAAAAGAGTCCAGCATCATGGCAAAGAGATGATAGACTAATATGCTGAATGAAAAATGCTTTTTTTGGACACAGTCATCTTGGCAATTTGTTTAGCTCTGCTCTGCTTATATGATATGAGGATTCTGTGGGTTTTTTTTTTCCCAATGGGAAAGTAGGAGAGAAAAAGTTGTGCTCTATAATTTAAAAAAATAGAAAGACATTTTAATAAAAAAGGAAGGAAAGAAGGAAAGAAGGAGGTAAGTTTCTTTTTTACTGGTTGCTCACAATATCAATCAATCAACATTTGTTAAGTGCCTCCCATGCTCCATAATTAAAGGAAATTATATTTTATCAGAGAAAGGATATATATATATATACATGTTTATAGATATAGATACAAAATAAATCAAAGTAATTTGAGGAATTATTGATGGGGATAATAGCTAGAAACATCAGGAAAGAGTTCATGTTCAAGGTGAAGTTTGAGATAAATAAATAGCTAGTTGGTTGGATGAAGAGATGACAGAATGTTTACTAAGTATTAGTTGCTTCCAGAAAATGGTATAAGTAGAAGGGAAAAAACCAGGATTTTCCTACACTCAAGGTACATCTCTTTTAATAGCAGAACATTAAACATATATGGGAGCTATAAAGAGAAAAAGAATACTCACTCAGGAGGAGATAACCGATGCAAAGGAGAGCACATTAGTGATAGAATAGGGAGTTTAGTAAAAGAAAGGAATATATGAAGTTAAAGTGCTATTAAGTATATAAAAACTAAATCTTAAAAAGTTGTAGGCATGGTACTTTAAAACTTAATTTGCATTATTAATTACAATACTGCACTATTTTCATCATTACTTTCTTAAGCCTGGGCAAAAATACCAAAAAAATAAATTCATCCCTGATTTGAAGAGCTTTCACACTAACACATTCCCCTTGTTGATAAGTTCTAATTTGTTCTTCATATAACCTGTTTCAAGATCTATTTATGTGGTTTACCTGAGTAAGGTGATTTGAATTCATCAAAAATTGCTAAGTGTTATTCTCTTATTCTTTTCTAACTGATATTGAATATTAACTCTCATTCATTTTTGCTTTTCATTTCCAGTGAAAATATTGCTCTCCTTGGGAGTAAAACAAAAGTCAATGAGATTTGAGAAACTTCGACATGATCTCATCTTCTCCTTTGATTCTTTCTTTTTTCCTAAATAGGGGAAAAAACACTCTCTGTGTTTATTTGCTGTCGCTTCACTTAGTTTTCCTTTGCCAACCTCAGCTTATTCCAAGTTTTAATGTTTCTGAGACTTTTTTGCAAAATAAAAAAAAAATCATGCTTTGATAACCTATCCTCAGATACATTTGTTGAGTCATTTCAGACATGTTACCTCTTCATCACCACATTTGGGATTTTATGCATTGATACTAGAGTGATTTTACTATTTTTTTCTTCAACTCATTTTACAGATAAGGAACTGAGTCAAATCAGGTTAAGTGACTTGCCCAGGGGCACATAACTACTAAGTGTTGAGACCAGATTTAAATTCATGAAGATGAGTCTTCCTGATTCCAAGTCCAGTGTACCAACTATGGTGCCAACCTTTAGTTTCAGTGAAGACTCTCAAATACACATTCTGTGCATTTCTATTTTAAATCTAAGATAACTTGGGATATTCTTTGTGCAACAATCTTATTTTTTTCAGACAATTCTTTTTTGATTTTTTTTTACATCTTCACTTGTATTATTTCCCTTTGTGCTCTTAGAATTTTTTCCTGAGCATCTTCTAGTTCTACTAGAGGGGCTTCCAAAGTCTAATTTTAGTTCATGGTATTGTACCTATCATTCCTTTAGTCATTTAAAAAAAATTATTGCAATTTAGGGCACATATGAGACTATGTTCAGATTTCCTGTCCTCTATCATAAACTTTAGGAAAAAGTACTCCACACACCTCGAGTTTCCATATTTTCATTCCAATAACCAATTTTTCCTGTTATTGAGGGGCAGAACCATAGTAGAATTTTCACTTGATGCTTCACGCACACTTCAAAAAAAATATTTAATTGTTTTGCTTTTTGGAGAGAGAGAGAGAGAGAGAGAGAGAGAGAGAGAGAGAGAGAGAGAGAGAGATTAATCAAAAATTCCTGGCTAAAATTGCAATAACCAATTATTTCTTGACAAGTAAATGAAATTGTCTTTCATTATGTTTAACAACTCTACAATCCCTCACCTCAACTTCCCCAAGCACTAACCTCTTATGTTTCATCATCTGTACAATTCCAGGACAATTCAGTGTATTTCATACTTCATTCTTCACTTTTCTTTCAGTATATATAAGATTTCTGAGTGACAATTTTAGTTTTAATCATTTTTTATGAAGAGGCTCTTCTTAATGAAAGTATCAATCCACAAAAAAGTAGCATACAATTTTTCATCTGTCATGTAATATGTGTTTGGTTTACTTTTGGGGTTTTATTTAAGATTTCTGTATTTATTTCCAAAGGATAAATTTAACTTATGGTCTGGAACCTAATATACATATATATATATATATATATATATATATATATGAACATTTTTACCTCTGACATAGACAGTTGAGAATATCTGTTTAAAAACCCATAAACTCAACTCCATGTCAAAGAAAATAACAAAAATAAAGAAGTAAAAATTACTTTGGGGATAAAGTTAATGTCAAGGGAACTGAATATGGCAGATGAGGAGATGAGGAGATATGAACTGCAATGAGTTGCAGTGGTCAAGGAACAAATATATGATGAGACAAATAGGATTAGAGAAGTTGTAAGCAAGACAAAGGTAACTTCATATGATGGACTTTCATGAGGATCAAAATTTTAAAATAACTCAAACACAATTAGGCATTGAAGGAAAATGGATTTCATTTTCCCTCCAAAAACACTAAAATGAAAGGCTTTCTTTTCTCACATAATAATGAATTCTATGTAAGACTGGGGAGAGGGAAGAGAAGAAGATATAAATAAATAGAAGGGATAATGGAAGCATCATAACAGAATAGGCTCTTGAGTTATGTTATTAAAGTTGGGGGAGTGATTTCAACTGTTAATGAGGGGGAAAAGGAGATAATTCAATAGGAATGAAAAAAATTGAAGTAGGAAAAAGTAAGGAGCTGTTTAGTGGTATGGTCCAGTTTGACTGGAATATGGATTACATAGGGAAACATTTTATATGATTATGTGCAAGGTTAAGGTGGGGATGCTTGAATGTCAGTCACAAAGAATTAAATTTTACTCAACAATGTTCCTTTGTATTTTTACTATTTTGTACCTTCTCAATTACCATAATTGATGGAAATCAAGTGATTCTATAATAGCGTTTACCACAAATTGGTTGTAAAATAGCTATTTGGACTTTGTTGATATAAGTGAAGGTTGCTGACTTTTAAGATAATTTACTTGCATACATGAAGTGACAATGAAGCATATTAAGCCTACTAATGATCTTTACATGCATGATCCCATGTTCCTCTAGCAATTCATCTTTGCTTTCTTCTACATGGAGCCATAATACTGACTTACTAGACAGAACTAAGAGAATTCTTTGAAAGGACTGGGGACTGAATTCTGGCATCATTAGCTGCTATAAAACTTTATAGACACATTTTCTTGTAGCTCAAAGTACTCCATCACATAGAGAGTAGAAACACACTAACAATACATAAAACATATTTGTTCACTGTATAGGCTTGTGTTGAAATGTGAGGTTCCTCTGGCCCAAAGCCATATCACTCCAAGCAATGCTTGCTGTAAGACCCATCACAATTGACAAACTAGAAAGAGCTGCTGACTAAGCCAATGAAGAGTGACAAAGCTTTGGGGGGGGGGTGACTATAACCATCCTCCACTTGGCTGTCCAGCTGTTCTTTCCAAAGTACAAATTTGACCATATTCCCCACCCTCCCTCCATTCAGCTCCAATGACTTCCTGTTGGTCTTTGGGAACAAATGTAAAATGACCTGTTTGCTTATAAAATCCTCCATAACCTGAATTCTATCTACCTAAAATGTCTTGTATAGATCAAATGACTTCCGTAACACTGTGATCCAGTCACATTGTCTTCCTTACTGTTCCTTACATCTGATACTCTTATTTTCTTGTCTTTTTTTTTGACTGGCTAACCCTAAATCCTGAATGATCCTTGTTTTGTAGCTAAATTTATTGTATTGCAAAGAAGACTAGTAATAAAAACCGTTGAGATCTTTCATTAAAAAACAACAAAACTGGGGAGTCTAATAACCAATATGATTTTTTTGTGGTGTCTCTTTTCCTCAGTTGAATATTTGTCTCTGAGAAAACCATGGGAATGAAACTAAACTAAATACTTTACTTGATCTTAAGAATAGATTAAACTAAAGAACTGGTTTTATGTACGTCTTCTCATGTCATCTCATTTCAGAACGTGAATGAGAGCTGAATAGTTAAACACACTTTTGGTCTCTTCTCAATTCTCCCAGATTCATTTCTGAGTTGTTTGACTCTCAAAACATAGCATAAGAATTGGGTCTTAAATTAACAGGGATTTTAGTAAACTGAGTTATGTATTTGGTATCCTAAACCAGTTTGATGTAACCAGCAGGATGAAGTTGAAAGCCAATACAATAAAATGAAAGGACAGCTTAGCTAATTTTCTCAGAAATATAGCATAATAAAGATTAGTGTGGGAAAAGGTGTGAAAGCAGGCTGAAAAGCTTAATAAGAGTTGCTTATAGTCACATATCTAGTAAGCACTGAGCCAGGATTCAAATCCATTTATCCCAAATTCCAGGTCAGACCCAACCCTCATCCAGAGAGTATAGTTCAGAGGAAAGATTGCTCCAATTAATAGTCAAACCCCACATCTATATCTTTCTAGATGAGTGACATTTGACCAGTTTCAATTTTTCTTGGCATCAGTTTCCTTATTTGTAAAATGAGCAACCTGAATTATCTTTACTTTTAGGTCCTTTCAAGATCCAGATCTATGTTTCTTGGTCTATTTTCACTGTACCTGTTGACAAACTAAAGATCTATAAGTTTAGTTTGTCAACAGGATACAGTGGAAATAGACCATGAAGCCTTAGAAATTTTTAAAGATGAGTAAAGAAAGACTCAGAAAGTTTAAGTGACCTGCCCCAATTCACAAGATTGTGAGCATAGGTCACAATGTTCATAGATAGATGCACTTAAGTATCTATCTTGCACGTTTAATTTAAATAAATGACATATATATATATATATATATATATATATATATATATATCCCATAAAGTATGATGTGAGATAATATATAGCATTTATATTTATTTTAATATTTGCTAAATTGTTTTTATATATCATCTCATTATATTCTCACAGCATCCCAGTGACTTAGTTTCTTACACTATCCCATTTTATTTATGAAGAAAGTGAGGCTTAAAATCAACATATGACTTCCCCAAATATTGTGTCTAGAATAGAATTCAAACTCAGGTCTTCTGACTCCAATGGCTTTGCTCTGTCCACTATGCCAACTATCTCTTTCTTAACATACATATTTAATATACACCCACAAATACACATATTTGCCTGTACATGACAACTCTGCTTAAATAAAAGAGCTTCAATTTAAATGTAGGACATTTTAATTTTAGCAATAGCAATAGTAACATTCTTTTCCAGGCAGAGAGTGAAATCTGATCCAAAGATTTCCAGGTCATCATGCAGCGGAGACAGACCTGAGAGTTATTCCTCTTGACAAGCTGTCACTTTTCCCATCCCATGAAAGATCCTAAGATGGGTGGGGTTTTGAGCCTGGCAGCCTGCGTTCACCAAGGATGCCACAGTTGGCACCCAAGTTCAGGGTCCTGGGCCATAAGCCTAGCTCTGCCATTTGAGAACAGCTGTGAGTGGGAAGTTTGATTTTCTGAGCAGCAATGCACAGAAGGCTCATGGCACAGTGGGAGCTTGTACTCGTGGTGCGTTGCATGAAGAAGGGTATGGGAGATTATTGAAGAATGATTGTTTTAATGAGGACCTTATGTTCCTCATAAAGGTTAAAGAAACAAGTCTCTCAGCAGCTTGTTTTTTTGTTTTGAGGGATTTGTCTTATTTTTGTTTTTTATTTCCTATGTCTCACTTTCCCTTTTTTCCTCTTCACTTTACTGACCTTTTAATCAGAATATTTTCAGTTCAGAAATATGTTTTGAATCTCAATGGAGATTGCTGTTACTCCAGGTTTCTTGTTTTATCATGGCACCATATTTTACACAGAACTCAGGAGAGATCCTAGAAAATATCTGGGTGGGGGAAGATGCCCAATCAATATACAAAGGCAGTCTACTACTCACTATAGGGATATAGAGAGGACACCTTAGACAAATTAAGGACAAGTCTGATGCTAGCATCCTTTGCAAAGCGATCAGTAACCAGTTCAGAAGTTATCTTAAAAGACTATTCTACAGTCAGAACAACTTAGGGGAATCTTGCAGACCTGAATATTGATCATAGGCAAAGATCCCAACAGCAGCAATTTTAGCTCTCTGAGAGGAAGCATTAAAAGATGAGGTGAAGGAGGGAAGAAAACTGAGAAGGTTCAGAACTAGAAACATGCTATCAAGAGTCAACTATATGGGAGTAGCTAGGTGGTCCAATGGATAGACTAAAAATTGAGGAAGGCAAGAAAACCTGAGGTCAAATTCAGCTTTACATACTTACTGGTTGTATAACCTTGGGAAAGACACTTAACCCCAACTGCCTAAGAAAGACAGGATCTAAGAAAGAAAAGAAGATAGGAAGGAAGGAAGGAGGAAGAAAGGAAGAAAGAAAGAGAGAGAGAGAATGAAAGAAAGAAAGAGAAGAAAGAAAAAAGAAAGAGAGGAAGAAGAAGATGAAGAAGAAAGAAGGAAAGAAGAAAGAAAGAAAGAAAGAAAGAAAGAAAGAAAGAAAGAAAGAAAGAAAGAAAGAAAGAAAGAAAACAAAGAGTCAATTCTGCTAGCCCACACTAATATCTCCCTCTTCTCAAAATTACCTTCAGTTATAGTCAGTGCCACACCTTTGAATCCTTATTCTCATTGTTACCCCAGGAGCCCAAGATAAAACTTGAGTGTCTTAAGAAAAAGGAAAATATCTCATTCTTATCCTTTTTATACCTTCATGCCACTCAACAGAACTATCCAGAAAATAGACATGTCCAAAAAAAAAAAAATAAACCAGTCCAAAAAGACTTGCAAGATGACTACTGACAAAAATATTGCCATGAAGATACCACTAAAGGTAATAAAAGTCATCCCCAAAGTCTTAGTGCAGTTTTAAGCTTTAAAAGTAAAATCCAGTGCTTTAAAAATGTATTACTTCGGAGTGGCTAGGTGGCGCAGTGGATAAAGCACTGGTCCTGGAGTCAGGAGTACCTGGGTTCAAATCCAGTCTCAGACACTTAACAATTACCTAGCTGTGTGGCCTTGGGCAAGCCACTTAACCCCATTTGCCTTACAAAAATCTAAAAAAAATGTATTGCTTCTTTAGTGTGGTTGTTCCATGCCACTGCTCTAGTGAAGGCCCTCATCATCATCTTATGATCAGATAATTGCAAAAGCCTACTGGTGGATCTATTTGCCTCAACTGTCTTTCCACTCCAATTCATCCTCCATTAAGGCACAAAAGTGATTTTCCTAAATCACAGATCCAGTCAAGCCAAGCCACTCCTACTCAATAAAGTTTATTAGCTCCCTTTTGCTACCAAGATCAAATATAAAATTTTCTAGTATTCAAGGTCCTTCATAACCAAGTACCTTCCGACTTTCCAGTCATCTTACATCTTACAACCCAACACATACATGTCAAGCCATCAAGACTGGCAACATGGCTGAAAAGAAAATTTCTATCTCTCAACTTCAGGCATTTTTTTTTCTGATTATACCCCATTAAATGCTCTGACTTCTCCACATAGAATTTTAAGTCAGAAAATCCTGCCTTGAATCTTATGTTGCACTGGAATCCTTCTCCAATTTCTCTTAATTCTAATCGTTCATTTTGTTGATTATTTCCAATCTATCTTGTTCATATAGCTTGCTGTGTATATTTTTGTTTGCCAGCCCATAAATAGGGTATAGTCTTGTTGAGGGCAGGGGAATTTTTTTAACTTCATTGCATATCCCAAGATCTTAGTCCAATGCTTAACTCTCACATTCAGTAAGTTTTTAATAAATGTTTATTGATAAATTCTATATACATTAATATATAGATACACATATAAAGGAATGTGCATATCTACATATATTAATACACATATGGACGTGTGCATATATATATATATATATATAAATTATATACACACTGGTGGTCTATATATAATACCCAATTATGCATACACAATTATACATACACATATACATGCATAAACACACATTCATGCAGTCATATAAATATATAGATGATTGATGCTTGTCTTTGTTTTCAAAGAAGTCAATGACATTAGGAATATGCTATGATATTTACATGAACTGGATTTGAACGATGGGTGTTTTGTATTAAGGCACTTTCTTCTTTGGAGCCATTTGGGTCCAGTGGCCAGATATGAATCAGGACGATTAGAGGTGGTACAGCATGTGAGGCAATCAGGGTTAAAGTGACATGCCTAATGTCAAATAGCTACATAATATCTGAGACTGGATTTGAACTTAACCCTATGAACTTCAGGGTTAGAGTTCTACCCATTGTGTCAATTAGTTGCCCATATGTATTAATATAAATATACTGATGGTCAACTTTTTGTTGATAAACTTCACAGAGGGGGAGAACTGACTGAGGAGTGGACCTCTAATTTTAGTCAGGATATAAGCATTTACTAAGCACCAATTATGATCCCAAGCAAGATGCTAAGCACTACAGATACAAAAAAGGACAACAGATAATTCTGGGTTGTAAGAAGTAAGCAACAATGAATAAATAAGCTCTACACAGGAAAAATCAGAAATAGTCACAGAGAGAAGATGTTAGAATTAAGGAAGTGGGGGATCAGGTAGGGTTCCTGTAGAAGATAAGATTTTATCTTTTCTGCTACTTGAAGGTGGTTGAGGAAGTCAGGAGGCAGAGATGATTTCATTGGTTTTAGTAATCTCCCTGGTGAGGAAACTTCCACAACTGACATATGTTGGCACCTTCTAGGTAATTTATATTAGCAGAACATCTCCTACAGAACTGAGAGGTTATGGAATGTTCTCAGGATGGCAATGCCAGTTTTCAATCAAGGCAGAGCTTTGAACCCAGTTATTCTTGACTCCAAGGATGTTCTCTAACCAACTACCACACATGACCCTTCTAAGTGACAGTTACTGACATTTATTTAGGACAAATTTCCCATTCATCATATCTCATTTGACCCTCAGACATCTCTGGGACATAGGCATTATAAATGAATTATTTTGCAGCTGTGGAAGTTAAAACTTGGAGATATTAAATCCCTTACCAATGATCATTTACCTAGTAAAGAGTTCATGAACAAGATTTGAACCCAGATCTTCCCGACTCCATGTTCTACATTCCATTTACTGTGTTACATTGCCTCTAAATACAAATATTGGTGGAACCTTTGCAAATTGTGGGATCATCAAATATAAGATATAGAAGTGACCTTGAAGAGTGTCTAGTTCAAACTCCTTCAACTTACAGGTGAGAAAAACTAGTCTCAAGGAAGTTAAACTCTATACACAAGGGTATATAGCATCAGTTTAGAGATAAGAGCAAAAGTCTCCTGAATCCAAGACTCAATCCTATGCTCTCTATGTTAGGATGATAAAGAAATTTACATCACATTTTTAAAAACTTATCTTGAAAGACTCTCTTATAATAATATAGACCTATATTTGTAAACAAAGTTCTAATTGTTCTTCTAGATTTCTCCCTTTAAAAATGGTTGTAGGGCACCATCAAAGCCTGGCAAAGAGTTTGGGAGTTAATTTCCCTTGCCCAACAATCCTTTGTCAATGAAAAATTGTGAGACCTCAACTCTTTCTCAAAGCAGTATCTGAAATTTCAAAAGTCACATAGCACTCAAACATAATAAAGCAGTTTTAAAGATATAATGTCCTTCAGGAAACATTCATTACTAAGAACTGCTTTTGAATTTAAGAATACAAAATCTCTTTTTCACTTATTATTAGGTCTTTAGCATCCAGATTCTTGTATCAACCAAGGAAAGAGCCTGATACTCATAACCAGGGATCAGAAGTGAAATTATATCTCCTCTTCAAGATTCAATACCTCCCAGAGAATAGGCACATACATGAATCCTCTGAATTTTTAATCTCCTTAGTTATGAATGTCTATAGTTGCATATAGTTATATGAGTTGTATAGTTATATATTTTGAATCTTCTGTTATATAGTTATATATTTTGAATTTCCTGAGTTATAAATGTATATAGTTGCATCTTTTGAAATTTCTGGTATTGAAAGCTTCCTTGGTGAGATGTAAATCTCTTTATCACAATGCTTGAACACTTGCAAATAATATGTCCCATTGAAGTCCTGTGACATTTTTAGGAAAGGGTTAATAATTGAAAATAAGACAGTCCATTTAACAAAGGATAAAACACAAAACTAATAATAACTAACCCGTCTACTGATCTTAGATTTATAAAATACTTTATACACACACACATATATATGTATGTAAACACAGACACACACACACACACACACACACACACACACACACACTGTTATCTCTCTTAGATCTCACAAAAAACCATGAGGTAATTAATAGAAGCCTCACATCTTCTTTTGTATATGAGAAAACTGAGACTGACAGTGGTTCAATGATTAATCAATACTCACCCACCTAAAGTGTCTGAGTTGAGATATTGAAGGTAATTCTTTCTGATTAGAAGTCTTACATGCTGGTGATGGAATACAGGAAGTGTGATAGCTGAACTCACTCAATATTCCCTTCCAAATAATTTTAATATGATTCCCCAAATTAAATTCCAGAGAGACAGAATCAACAAAAGTTTGGGGTGAGTGAGGTATTCTTTCAGTCTAAGTCTGCTTAAAAGCAGGAGAGGTCTGTCCAGAGCACATAATACTAGTCAATTAGTAAATAATGAAAACAAATAGAAACAAAATTCATCTGGATCAACAAAAAAAGGCAGAATAGCAAGGGAATTGATGAAAAAAATGTAAAGTAAGATAGCCTAGTTCTACTGGATCTAAAACCATACTATAAAGCAGCAGTCTTCAAAACTGCCTGGTACTGGTTAAGAAATAGAATAATGGATCAGTGGATTGGGATAGGTTCAAAAGAAACTGCAATAAATGATTATAACAATCTATTATTTGACAAACTCAAAGACATCAGCCTCTGGGTTAAGCACTCACTATTTGACAAAAATTGTTGGAAAAACTGGAAAATAGTATGGCAAAAACTAGGCATAGATACATATCTCACACCCTATTCAAAAACAAAGTCAAAATGGGTAGAGGATTTAGACATAGTGATCTAAAAAAAATTTTAAAAAGAGTGATGCAGGGGCGGCTAGGTGGCGTAGTGGATAAAGCACCGGTCCTGGAGTCAGGAGTACCTGGGTTCAAATCCAGTCTCAGACATTTAATAATTACCTACCTTTGTGGCCTTGGGCAAGCCACTTAACCCCGTTTGCCTTGCAAAAACCTAAAGAAAAGTGATCCAATAGATAAAATAATAGACAAAAAATTGTCTATCTGATCTATGGAAAATGGATGAATTTATGATTAGACAAGAATTAAAGCACATTATAGACAGCAAAATGAGTTATTTTGAGTATATTAAATTAAAATATTTTGCACTAATAAAATCAATGTTGCCAAAATTAGAAGAAAAGCAGAAAGTTTGGAAATACAGCCAGGAGTCCTTATAAAGATCTCTTTCTAAAATACACAGAGAATTGCATCTATGCAAATATGGTCACAACTCATTCCCCAATTGATAAATGATCAAATGATATGAACAGTTTCAAATGAAGAAATTAAAGATGTATGTATGTATCATGTCACACCTATTAGATTAGCCCAGATGAGAAAACAGGAAAATGATCAAATGCTGGCAAGGTTATGGGAGGATTAAGACATTGATGAATTGCTGGTAGAGTTGCAAATGGATCCAACCCTTCTGGAGAGCAATATGGAACTATGCCCAAAGAGCAATAAAACTGTCTATACCCTTTGACCCAGTAATACTAATTTTAGGACTATATACAGAAGAAATTGTAAAAAATGGGAAAAGTCCTACATCTTCCAAAATATTCATAGCAGCTCTTTTTGTAGTGGCAAAGAATTGGAAATTGAGGGGATATTGGAGAATGGCTGGACAAGTTATGGTCCATGAATACTATGGAATATTATTGTTGTATAAGAAACCATAACTGCTCAGACTCTAAAGAAGCATGGAATGACTTATGGGATCTGATGCTGAGTGAAGGGAGTAGAGCCAAGAGACCAATGTACATTACCCGGGATTATATGAGCTAGAAGACATCTCAATAAGGTAAGGGAGTGATAAAAGAATGTCCATTATTACTACTATTATTCAATAATGCTAGCTACAGAACTAAGATGAGAAAAAGAAATTGAAAGAGGGTAAAAACATTACTTATACAAAAATATTTATAGCAGCCCTGTTTGTGGTGGCAAATAATTGGAAAGCCAGTAAATGTCCTTCAGTTGGGGAATGGCTTGGCAAACTGGGGTATATGTATGTCATAGGACACTATTGTTCTATTAGAAAACAGGAGGGACAGGATTTCAGGGAAACCTGGAGGGATTTGCATGAACTGATGCTGAGTGAGATGAGCAGAACCAGAAAAACACTGTACACCCTAACAGCAACATGGGAGTGATATTCAACCTTGAAGGACTTGCTCATTCCATCAGGTCAACAATCGGGAACAATTTTGGGCCGTCTGCAAAGGAGAGTACCATCTGTATCCAGATAAGGAGCTGTGGAGTTTGAACAAAGTGCAAGGACTATTCCCTTTAATTTAGGGGGAAAAAAAGATAGCTTATTGTCTGATCTTGTTACCTCTTAAACTTCTCTTCTCTTTAAGGATATGATTTCTCTCTCATCACACCCAATTTGGATCAAGGTAGAACATGGAAACAAAATAAAGACTGACAGAGTGCTCTCTCTGGGGGAGAGGGGGGAGGGAAGCAAGATTGGGGGAAAAATGTAAAACTCAATATCTTTAATAAAAATAAATTTAAATTAAAAAACAATAAAAAAACAAAAGTACAAAAAAAAATAAATCAAGTTAATAAATGAGGTTTAAACCAGAAAAATAAATAAATAAACTCAGTTCAATCATCAAAAACAAAGAAATTGAAAGAATAAGAACAGGCATTGAGATAAAACTACCACTCTTTGTGGATGATATGATAGTATATTTACAGAACCAGACAATCAATTAAAAAAAACCAACTGAAACAACCACTTTAATAAAACTGTAGGATATCAAATAAAAGCACATAAATCATAAATATTTCAATATATTATCAACAAAGCTTGGTAGGAAGAGAGAGAAAGAGCAATTCAATTTAAAGTAACTGCAGACAGTACAAAATTTTTAGGAGTTTACCTGCCAAGACAAACTCAGAGACTATATTAACACAAATACAAAAATCTTTTAACACAAATTGAGAGAGATCTAAATAATAGGGAAAATATTAATTGCTCATGGGTAGATTGATTCGGTATGATAAAAATGACAATTATTCCTAAACTAATTTACTATTCAGTGTTATAACTTTATAACTATCAAAGGATTGTTGTAAAGAGCTAGATAAAATAATAACAAAATTCATCTGGAAGAACAAAAGTTCAAGAATATCAAAGGCATCAATGAAAATAAAATTTACAGAATGCAGACTAGTAGTACCAGATTTCAAACTATATTATAAATGAGCAATCATTAAAAAAATCTTGTACTGGCAAAAAGATAATGGGGTAAATCATTAAGTACACAAAACATAATGAGAGAGCCTATTATAAACTCAAATAGCCAAACTTTCTGGGAAAACTTAAAAGACATTTGAAATAAATTAAGCAAAGAACAACATCTCACATTGTATACCAAGATAATGCCAAAATGAATACATGATGTAGATATAAATGGAACTTTGATAAGTAAATTATGAGACTGTAGAAAAAAATTGTGAAAAGGGAAAAGTTTATGACCAAATAAGAGATATAGATGATCATAGGAAATTAAATTGATAATTTCGCGTGTGAAATTAAAGTTTTTGGACAAGTAAAACCAATGGATTAAAAATTACACACAAAGAAGGAAATAGAAAAAAAAAACCTTTATATCAAATCTCTCTGCAAAAGATCTAATTTCTAAATGGGAAATGAACCAAATTGATACAATAAAAAATAAAAGTTATTCTCCAGTTGATAAATGGTCAAAGTATATAAACATTCCTTCTGAAAATGGTTAACATGATAGAAAAAGAAAATGACAAATGTTGGAAGAAATGTGAAAAAATGTGGACATTAATGTATTGTTGGTGGAGTTGTGAAGTAGTCTAACCATTCTGAAAAATATTTGTAACTATGGCCAAAAAGCTTTAAGACTGTGGATATTCTTTGACCAGCAATAATACTAATAGGGTTGAATCTGAAATATGATAAAAGAAAATGGAAAAGGACCTATTTCTACAAAAATGTTTAGGGCAGTACTTTTTGTCATGACAAAGAAATCAAAGGGTATATATCAATTGGGGAATAAATAAGTTGTGATTTATTGTGGTGAAATACTATTTTACTCTAAGCAATAAGGAACAGGATAATTTCAGAAAAACTTGAGAAGACTTATCTGAACTATTGCAAAATGAAGTGAGTATTACCAGGATAATATCATGCACAGTAACAGCAATATTGAAGGGATGATCTACTGTGAAAAGTTTAGCAAGTTTTTAAATTTTATTTATATATTTTCATCCATATGCACACACATATTTCCAAATTATAAAATTTCCCTCCACCTTCTGTCACCCCATGCCCCCAGTGAGGACCAGTCAGGTTAACATTTTACATCCGTATTTTGATAAACATGTCTACAAATTAGTCATTTTGGGCATGGGGAATTAGGATTAAGGGATAATTTTTATAAATTGTCCATTAGATTAGCAAGGGTTCTCTGTGTATTTGTGTGTGTGTGTGTGTGTGTGTGTTTGTATTTTGTTTTGTTACGTTTTTTTTCCTCTGGATGGGGATATAGTCCACAGCCAGTCAAATACAGTTGTGTTAGTTCTCTGGGCTGCCAACAGGAACTGTTTCCATCAAGGCTGTTCATCTCATAAGGTTCTTGATGTGTATATTGTTCCCTTGGTTCTACTCCCTTTGCTCAGCATGAGATTCCATAAGTCGTTCCATGCTTCTCTGGAGTCTGACCATTTATGGTTTCTAACAGAATAATAGTATTCCATAGTATTCATGCACCATAACTTGTTTAGCCATTCCCAATTGATGAGCATTCCCTTAATTTCCAATTCTTTTCCACTATAAAAAGAGCTGCTATGAATATTTTGGAACATGTAGGATTTTCCCATTTTTTACAATTTCTTCTGGATATAGACCTAGAATTGGAATTGTTGGGTCAAAGAGAATGAAAAATTTTATTGCTCTTTGGGCATAGTTCCATACTGCTCTCCAGAAAAATCGGATCCGTTCACAACTTTACCAGCAAATCATCAATGTCCAGTCCTCCCATAACCTCTCTGATATTGATTAGCTTCCCTTTTTCTCAGCTTGACTAATCTAATAGGTGTGAAATGATAACTCATGTTGTTTTAATTTGCATTTCTCTAATCAGTAATGATTTGGAGTATTTTTTCATATGATTATATCTATTATATCTTTAATTTCTTCATTTGAAAACTGTCTATTCATATTCTTTGACTATTTATCAATTGTGGAATACTTCGTGGTCTTATAAATTTGTTGCAATTCTCTACAGATATTAGAAATGAGATTTTTATCAGTACTCCTAATTGTGAAGATTGTTTCCTGGCTTTCTGCTTTTCTTCTAATTTTGGCAGCATTGATTTTATTAGTGCAAGACCTTTTTAATTTAATATAGTCAAAATAATTCATTTTGCAGTTTATAATGTACTCTAATTCTTGTTTGGTCATAAATTTATCCCCTTTCCACAGATCTGATAGATAATTTCTTGGTCTGTTAATTTAGCTGTACTATAGACTTAGTAATTCTAATCAAAACAATTCCAAAGTTGGACTGTGAATGCAGAATGAAGAATGTTTTTGAAAACATTATTTCTTTCCATTTTCTTTTGCAACTTGGTTAATATAGAAATATATTTTCAATGATATCACATGTATATTCCATATCAAATTGATTGTCTTCTCAGGGAGCGAGAGAGGCAGAAAAGAGGGCAAAAATTTGAAACTCACAATGTTAAAAATGAATGTAAAAGATTACCATGTAATTGGGAAATGTTCAATGAAATAACATTAAAAAAATTCTGAGGAACTATCTGTGGAGGGTGAAATGTGGAATAAATGAGGTAAGAAAAATTATACTCCTTAGAATCTTGATCTATTAAGCAATTCCTTCATGTTGCAAAAAAAATCAGCATCAGGACTTCTCATCTTGACACTTGACTCCATATAGATTTTTTTTATATACTATAAGAAAGCAAGAGTATTTAAACTAGGATACAACACTAGGTAATCTGATTTCTAAATAGAAGAAAGATTTAAAAAATTCCAAGTTGGAAAAGGTAGGAAAAACTTGTATAATTCCCTGAAATCAGAAAAAATTTTTTTTTAAAAAATTAAAAAAATAAAAAATGAACTGTCCCCCAATTGTCAACATTTTATCAAAGGAACTTTAAAATAGTAAATAATTGATCCATACTGGGCTAGTTTTTAGAGAAGTTATAAAGGTTGTTTGAAATATATAATTGTGTAAAACTCCTTACATGAAACTTTAGATCTAAGTAGATTCCTGATCAGCATAACCTAGGTCCTTAGTGAACATTCTCTAAGTAGAAAGAAGTAGTAGAAGATTCTCTAGGTATAAAATGCTGCATCTTCCCAGGAATGCACAACTATGTTCAAATAGTACAATAAAGTTTTCACACAACCCCTATAATTTAATAGTTTTCTTGCAAGACAGAAATTGGACTTCACCTATAAGTGAATAGAAAAGGAACTGAGGAAGTTCCAGAAACAGATCACAAGATTTTTCACTCAATTTCCATGTAATTTATACATATCTGACTGACTAATATGACAGAAAAGGAAAATGAAAGCTGCTAGAAAGAATATTGAAAAATAAGGACACTAATATAGTGTTGATATCAATTTGAAACTATGTCCAAAGGGTCAGAAAACTATGCATACTCTATGACCCAGAAATATAACTATTAGTTTTGTAACCTAAAAAGGTCAAAGAAAAAGGAAAAGGGATCTATTTGCATGAAAATATTAATGGCAGATATTTTGTGGTGTCAAAAATTAAAACTCAAAGAGGTGCCCATTTATTACAGAATGACTAAACAAGTTATGATATATAGCTGTGATGGAATACTAATGGGCATGAGTTCAGAAACACTTGGGAAGACTTAACTGATGCAAAGCGAAATGAGCAGAACCAGCAAAATATTGTACATAATAGCCATATTATTGTAAGAATACTCAAATACGAAAGATTTCACTACTATAATGAAAAGATTGATCTGAGATAATTCCAAAGGATACATGATCAAAAATGCTATCTCCTTCAGATAAAGAATTGACTAAGTCAGCATATGTTGAAACATGCTTTTTTCACTTTGCTTTTCTTGTTTTTTTGGTAACATGGCTAATATGGAAATAGGTTTTTAAGATTTAACATATATAATTGATAGTATATTGTTTACTCTTTCCATGAGTGAGGGAGCAAATATAGGAAGAGTGAAAATTTGGAACTCAATTTTTTTTAAATGTTAAGTGTTGGGGCAGCTAGGTGGCCCAATGGATACAGACTAGCCCTGGAAGAAGGAAGATGTGAGTCCAAATCCAGCCTGAGACACTAAACAAATTCCCAGCTGTGTGAACTTGAGCAAGTCATTTAAACACAATGCATTAAATAAGTAAAATGTTTAAAAATGCTAAAACAGAAAATATTTTTTAAAAGGAGATCTTGTTTGCTATTCACTATACTATACTGCCACTTCATTGGGCACAAATGTGAATCAATTAATCAATAAGCATTTATTGTACACTAAACAATTAATGAATAATGCTGTCTCTAAATTTAGACATTTATTTATCTACACTAGCTATTGCCAGTATATGAATTGGTTTACTCTTACCTTACTTTCTGAACTAGTCATTGTGCTAGGGTTGTGGTAGCTGAGTATTTAGACTATATTAGTTGTCTTTGTTTTTGTTATTCTTGCAATTTCCCTCACTTTATCACCTAGGTTACTTCTAATGACTTATAATATAATTATCTCTTGAATTTCCTCTTCATTTTTAATGTTATTTTTCACAAAACCACCAAAAGAATTACTTCCATGAACCAAACAAAACCTCCAAAAACAGTGGTATAAAGTTCATAAAGATGGGAATCAAATAGGGTTAAGTAGCTTGTTGTCACTGTCTATTCAGTAATGCCTAATTATTCTTTACCACCTCATTTTTTTTTTTAAATTATGGAAGCCCGGTGGAAGTTGGGAAATTTAATAAGTGAGTCTGCTTCAATGGGAAATAGGATCGGTACTCTTATACTTTGTTGCATTTGCTTTTATTTCTATCTATAAACATTGTAGTGTAGTGAAAAGATCATTTGGGTGGGAATATGGAGATTTTAATTATCCCTAACTAGCTGAGTAAGTCACTTAACCTCTTTAGACCAATTACCTTATCCAGGAAATGGAAAACTCAATGGCTTCCTCATTAAAAATGTGACTCCTGATGTCTACTAGATGTATGCCTGTGCACTGATTGTCATGCGACTTCTCTCAGGCTTGTTTTGTTTACTTGAAAAATGGGAATAATAATAATGACAATAATAAAAATAAAAACAATAGAACCTACCTACCAGGGTCTGAAGGATACAATCAAATAAGTAATATATAGCTGTCTGGTTCTATTAATAAAATAAAGGACTCAGTTATCTTTTTTTAAGCAAATATACCAATTCCTCCACAGTAACTTACAGA
The DNA here is from genome assembly GCF_037893015.1 of Macrotis lagotis. NCBI lineage: Eukaryota > Metazoa > Chordata > Mammalia > Peramelemorphia > Peramelidae > Macrotis > Macrotis lagotis. The sequence continues at coordinate 64,849,270 of NC_133661.1, read as the reverse complement.
GGAAATGTAGTAAGAGTTTCATTTAAAAAAGATATTAGAAAATATGATGTTACTCATGCTTTTGGATTTCATTCAAATTTTCCTGGTTAAAAAAGAATATTCAATGGGATGGGAGAAGAAGGAATATTGAGGATTTATTCTACTGTTTAAAAAAGTTTATGAAATTTATTGGGGAGGGAAGGATGAATTCATAAGAAATGCTCCACTTCTAACTTGCTTCAGTTTAGTGATCCATCTCAGCAGAGGATCTTGCCTCTACTATATGAGTTACTTTAAATTATCAAATCCTTCTTAGTTTGGCATATTAAACCTTCTTTTCTAATATATAATACAAGATATTCCCAAATAGAAATAATTATTTATTCCTCTAAAGGTGTCATTAAATTTTATCAATGATGTTGATATAAGAAACTATTTCACTTAACAAATATACCTTTTTACAATGACTTCTAACATTTTCCCTTTTATATATCATATTTTACTAAAGAATTCAGGGTATTCATTATAAGGTTTTGTGACAATGGCAAAGACAATAGCAGTTTTGTTTCTTTGGCTTTTCAGAGGAAATGGTTGTAAATGGGATGAAAAATGGAAAGCAGGTTGCTTTTTTTAAATTTACATTTTAATTTATTTACAACTTATTTAAATAGTCTTGTTGTAAGAGTAAACATAATCTACCACCCCCCCCCACAAAAATAAAAAAAAACCTCACGAGAAATAAAGTGAAAGAAAGAGAAAAAAATGTGTTTCAGTCTGTGATCCAATGCCTTAAGCTCTCTCTCTCTGGGGTAGGATTGCATTCTTTACCATAAATCCATCAGAGAAGTTACTTCTATATTTTTCCACAGTTGCTGTTGCTGATTGTATTTCCCTACATCCATTCCTCCCTACTACCATTTATTACATTTTCTCTCTTTTTTCACTCTTTCCTTCGTCAAAAGTGTGCTGTGGGGCAGCCAAGTGGTTCAGTGGACAGAGCACTGGCCTTGGGGCCAAGAGACCCTAGTTCTATATCCCACCTCAGAGACTCAGCAACTACCCATTGGGTGGCCTGGACAGTCCATCCAATCCCACAATCTGGCAAAAAGTAAAACAGAAAATGCATTGCATTGGACTACCTCTCCCCTGATCTACCCTCTCCTCTATCACCTACATTCTCCCACCCCTGTCCTCTTTCTTTCTCCCATCCCCTTTCTCTCCTTTTTCTTCATTATTTCTAAACTCTTTTGAATGTATATGCTGTTTTCTCTCTGAGCCATTTCTGATGAAAATGAAGACTCCCTAATTCCCCCTAACCATCCCCCCTTCCATGCCATTGCAAAAACTAATTCATGACTCTTTACCATGAAATAGCTTAGCTTATTCTGCCTCTACTTTCCTTTTCTCCCAGAACATTTTATTTTCACCCATTGACTCCTAATTTAAAATATATTACACCATCATATTCAGCTCCCTCCTGTGCCTTGTCTATATAAGTTCCTTCTAACTGCTCTATTAAAGGAGAAGGTTCATATGAGTGTTATCAGTTTCTTCTTCTGATTAAGGAATACATGTAGTTCAACATCATTAAATCCCTAATAATTTACCCTTTTCACCCATCCTCTCTGTGCTTCACCTAAGTCCCGTATTTGAAGATCAAACTCTGTTCAACTCTGGTCATTTCACCAGAAATATTTGAAATCCCCCTGTTTCACTGAAAGTCCATCTTTTCCCCTTGAAGAGGATGTTCAGTTTTGCTGGGTCGCTGATTCTCAGTTGCATTCCAAGCTATTTTGCTTTCTGGAATATTATATTCCAAGCCATATGAGTCCTTAATGTAAATGCTCCTAAGTCCTGTGTTGTCCTGACCGCAGCTCCATGATATTTGAATTGTTTATTTCTGCCTGTTTGTAACATTTTCCATTTGACTTGGGAATTTTGGAACTTGGCTATAATAGTCCTGTGGTTGTTTTTTGTATCTCTTTCAGGAGGAGATCAGTGGATTCTCTCAATTTCTACTTTATCCTCTGCTTCTAAAATATGAGGGCAATTTTCCTGTAGAAAATCTTTAAACATGAAGTCAATGCTCTGTTCCCGATCATGATTTTCAAGAAGCCCAATAATTTTTTAATTGTCTCCCCTGAATCTGTTTTCCAGATCCCTTGTTTTTACAATGAGATAGTTCATATTTTCTTCTAGTTTTTCATTTTTTGGTATTGTTTTATTGTATCTTGATTCATCACAAAGTCATTGGCTTCCTTTAGCTCCATTCTACATTTGAAATAGTTGTTTTCCTCAGAGAACTTTCTTATCTCCTTTTCCATCTGGCCAATTCTGCTTTTTTAAGGTATTGTTTTCTTCATTAACTTATGAACTGCTTTTTCCATTTTGCCTAAACTGGTTTTTTAACATGTTGTTTTCCTCAGTATTTTTTTGGATCTCTTTAACTAAGCTACTGACTTGTTTTCATGGTTTTTCATGCATCATTCTCATTTCTCTTCCCAGTTTTTCCTCTACCTCGCTTACTGGATTTTCAAATTTTTTTTGAGCTCTGTCACAGTCGGGGACCAACTTCTATATTTCTTGGAGTCATTAGATGCAGACATTTGGATTTTCTCATCTTCAGAGTGTGTATTTTGATCTTCCACAGGAGCAAAGTAATTGTTTAAGGTCAGTTTTCTTTTTTTTTTTTTTTCTGTTTACTCATTTCCCTAGATTGTGCCTCGTTTTAGGGTGTTTCCTAGACTTTTGGGTATTATTTGGACACCCCCACAAGGATCTCAGTTCCTTCAAGGTCTTATGGGAGCCTCTAACTGCTTTCCTGGCCTGTCCTCTGGTCTGTGGATAAATACAAGCACAGCTCTCTGCCCCAAGGCTGTGAGGAGGGTCCCTGCTCTATGATAGTAGGGGGCCCCCAGACTGTGACTAGGATCTGAGTATAGCCAAAGACCCAGAGTCCTGTCCCAGGGACAGAGGACAGACATAAAGAGTCCCCCCCGCCACTTACCTTCCCTGGTCTAAGACTTCTGGAAGCAGCTGCTAGGTGGCTCCCTATGGGGCAGCTCTGTGGACCTGCTTCTATTTCCTGGGGCTGTGCTGAAGGCCACACTGGCTCCACACTCATTTTGGCAGCAGTTTCCCCACTGATCTTCCAAATTGTGCTTGTTGTTCCCTGGGTTGGCAGGTCAGGAATCTGCTTCTGCTACTGTGATTGGGTGCTCCCAGGGACCTAGGTGTTCCCTGGACTGCTCCCTTAAGACTGGTGCTCCCTTGCTTTGACATGATGATCCTGTTCATGCTGCCATTCCCTCCAACCCCATGAATCAAAGGATTTCCACGTTCTTCCAGTTTACCTTGGGCTGGAGAATTGGCTCACTGGATCTTTCTGTGGGTTCTATCTCTTGAAAATATAGTTAGAATCATAATTTTAAAATTTTTGAAATATTTTGGAGAAAGCTCCTAGGAAAGGTTCTTCTCATGCTGCCATCTTGGCTCCACCAAAGGTTGCTTCTTTGAAGAAAGTTAGGTTTCAGACAATGTTGAACCCCAGAAGACACTACAAGTACCTTAATAATTACTTCTGTATGTGATCTTTTGGAAATCTTTTAATCCTGATAATAATCAAAATCAGAATTAATATTAATATTAACATGAGTATTATGTGCTTAAAATACATAGTAACATTTATTTTATTGAGGATTAAATACTGTGAAACATTTAACAAAATAAATAGGATAAAAAAGAATAGGCGTTTTCATTTTGTAAAGGGACATATGTTATGACATAATTAATTGGTTCCAAGAAAGAAATCAAGTATTCTACTTTCATAGTCTCTAGTGTCTTTAAAGAAGTACAGTAGGAAAAATAGGAGGGAGTGCCTTCTCATTTGTCTCCTTTGAAGTGAAGCTTGATCATCATAATGTCAAAGTATTTAGTTTTATTTTGTTGAAATTCTTGCCATTTACACTACTGTGCTAATTCAATACTGTGTTAAAATAATAAATGGAGTTCAGAACCTGAAGTCAAAAAGAACTGAGTTTGAATCCTACCTGAGACTTTCTGACTATGTGAACCTAGCAAAGTGACCATACTTCAAGGCCTCAGTCTTCTCATTTGCTTAGATCTAGCTTCTTGTCAATCTATGGTACCTATCTCAAATATAAAAACGAATTTACTACTAAATCAATGACTTAGAACTTGTAGCACAATCTATTAGAAACTATGTACATTCTTTGAGTGAGCACTGAATTATTAAATTATGAGGAAAATTGTTATCAAAAGCCTAAAGGAAGCAGGCATCCCCCTCCTCTTCATCATCAGCCAGCCAGTACGACTGAGTATATAATGATTTTCATGCAACTCTTTGGAATCATTTTAGCTTCTGGCCAAAGTAGTGATAAGTTCTGATAAATCCAAATGAACTCTTTCAGAGCATATAAGCATCTCCATGTTGCAAAAGTAGCACCTCAGGTAATTGGTCTGAGAAGAGTGGTTGGAAGACAACACACTGATTTGAAAGAGGAAGATTTTAAACCAAATGGTCTTAGTGTGCCCTCACATACTGTGTGCAGAATATCCATATTGTGCTTTTATATTATTTATAAAAAATACCTAAAGGAAAAAAGGTTTTAACCATTGGGCACAAATCATTAACTTAATGAATTTCTGAAATTAATGAGTCATGCAATAGAAACTTTCTCCTGGCTAGAGCTAATTTCACATAAGGTTATTCACAGTAATAATTTCACCATGCTTTTTTTCTTTCTTAATTTTCTCTAATGCTTTGTGAGAATTCAAATAAAAGGTATATTTAATTGCTATTAATAGAAAACTTTATTCTTCCTTTCATATACACACTTATGGCTTGCCTGAGGCTTATAATTTTGAATGTACAGGAATAGGCTTAAGATCCTTTCACTGGAGTCATATTAAGATCTCGTTGCCTTTGGTCTTTCCTAATTCAGAAAGTCTTCTTTGTCTAACTTTGCAATTCTGTATTCTGACCCTATGTTGATCCATAAACATAACTTAAGACTCAGTATTTCCATAATTCTTTCATGTTTACAAGGTAATGGCCTTAAAACAACCTTAAAAGGTAGGTGGTATAACCACTGTAATATGTGAAATGACAAGAACAGACACTTTGGTACTTACACAAGGTCAAAGCTTTTACCATTTCAGAACTGAAATTTTTGCCAAAACCAGCTGATTGCAACATTCATGACCTTTCAAGGACACCACCCTTTCTCCTGGTGAATCATCTGTTGTTCTTTATTACTTTTCCTTCTGGCATATATGTTTTCTCCCCAACTAGATTATGTGTTCCTCAAAGAAAGAGAATTCATAAACTCTTTCATTTGTTCTCCCAGTAAAAAAACTTCCTGGTCATATCCAACTACACTGTTTACTCTTTAATCATTTTCCTCAACCTCCCTATTCTCTGCCCCAGGAACTCTGAATTATCACAGGTGAACTTTCACTTTTTCTTGGGTAGAACCAGCCCAACATCCTATATAGCGGGTGATGTTATTATGCACAGTGACTTTACATGCAAATATCCATTGTCCTCTTTTAATTCTCCTTGTTACTGAGCCTCAGTCAAAATGTCAGCTCAACAGGGGCAGCTAGGTGGCATAGTGGATAAAGCACCGGCCCTGGAGTCAGGAGTACCTGGGTTCAAATCTGGTCTCAGGCATTTAATAATTACCTAGCTGTGTGGCCTTGGGCAAGCCACTTTAACCCCGTTTGCCTTGCAAAAACCTAAAAAAGAAAAAATGTCAGCTCACTGAGTGTATTTGTAGTCTTAAAGTTTAGATTAATATAGTGCCTGGTAAATCCTAAGAGCTTGACAAATTATCTTTCATTCATTCACATACAAAAACAACACTTTAATAAATCACTTTAATTTTTTTAATACTTTCATTTATAGCAGTCTTGAGAAGTAGGTAATGAAAGTAGGATCCTTAAGCTATAACCACAAGGAAACTTAGATGTCATTTAGATCAATTCCCTCTTTTTACAAATGATTAAATTAAGTTAAATAACTGAATCAAGTTCACACACATATTGAATAATTGAGTGGAGATTTGATCCCCTTTGTTTTGCCATCAAATCTATGTTCTTTCCATTCTTTATTTTATTTTTCTTATCACATTTGAAGAAACTGAAACCTGACTTGCCTAAGGTCCCACATAGGTCTTCTAATGCCACATTTAATTCTATTCATACTTACCATTTAAGGGAGGAGTGGTGAGGTGGTGTTCTGGATCTGTGATTTCACTAAGACTTTTAAGTGGGGACACTCCAACTAAATCAAAGAAGAAAATATTCTGCAACTTACATTCTTAAAGAATTTATTGGAGGCACTGAAAGTTTAAATAAATTAGTCACTAATTATAAGAGGAAGAACTTGAATCAAGTTCTTCCTGAATCAAGTTCTTCCTGATTCATTGACTATCATTAATGCCTTTTATTACCATGCTTGTTACAGAGAAATTTTATTTTTAGTTTATCCAAAGTATTAGACTTTGAGTCAGTAAGGTTTTCATTCAAATCCTGATTCAAAAGTTTACTAGGTGGACTTACCCACTCCCAGACTGTTTCTTCATCCCTGAAGCAAGGATAAACATAACATCTATTTCACAAAGTTCCTGAATCAAATAAGATAATATTTGTAATGCACTTTGCAAAGTGCTTAAAACATTGCAATGATATCTTGCTGTTATTATTCAGTTGTGTCTGATTTTGTGACCCTATTGACCATAGCATATCAATACTGTCCATGAGATTTTCTCGGCAAAGATATTGGAGTAGATTCCTCATTTTCTTCTCTAGTGAATTAAACAAGGTTAACGTGTCCAGAGTCACATAGTTAGTAAGTTTCTGAATGTGGATTTGAATTCAGGTCTCCCTGATTCCAAGCTCAACACTATCAACAGACCTACCTTGACTGTCTTCATAACAATGTGAAGCATTGTCATTTGTTGAATGAGGAATCCAATCCAATTAGCAAATAGCAAGTGCCAGTCATGTACCAGGCACCATGTTAAACACTGGGAATAAAATTAATAAAAAGTAATGAACACTCTGTCCTCTAAAAGCTTATAATCTGAAAAGGGAGACAATACATGACAGGAGGCAGGAAAGTGGAAAGGTAACAAGATACCAAGCGTTCCTGGCTCAAGGGCTTCTTGTTTTGTGAGTTTAAATGAGGTAGAGCAACACTTAGTACTAAGTGTTTGGGTTGAAAATATAAAAGAAGAATATTCCTAAGCTTCAAGTTGCCAAGAAACCCCTAAATGGGGCCACAAAGAGTTAGACACAAATGAAAAGCAACCCAACAACAAAATTCAGGAAAATGTAGTTTAAGATTTGAAAAGTACAGATATGGCTCTTGGAGGTATAAGATAATTGTACCAGAAGCAATGGTATTTTCATTGTTTAAAATTTTCATTTCAAGAAAGAGGAAGGGTCAGAGGAAGAGGAGGCAGCATATAGCAGTGGCTGGAAGGACATCTGTCCTTATGACTGGGTTTTTTTTAGATATTTAAACTCTCATCAGTCAGTATAGCACAGTCCCAGAGTAACTAAGGCATTCAAGAAGGCAGAATGGGACAGCAAAAAAAGATGCTTTTTAGTAGAAGATAGTTAAAATGGATTAGTTAATGAATATATTTTATTCAATTTTCCCACTTTAAAATTAAGGTTTCATAGGGGAAAAGGGATTTAAAGCAATCCTAATGATCAGGAATGGAGGATAGAGCTTAGATTGGAGGAAGTATTGTTTTTTCCTAGATAAATCAGGAGACAACAAAACCTATAGAAGCAGAAGACTCTGGAAAACCTAGGTTTCAGTTCAACAACCATTGATTTATTTGAAAGTCATTTTACTGTTTTTGCTTTGATTTTCACATAAGCAGATATGCTCCAATATAGAAAATTATTAGAATTTGGGACCTGGAAAGAACCTTAAAGATTATTTACTTCTACTTCTTTAGTTAACAAATGAGACCATTAAGGCTTACAGAGATAAGGTGAGTTGCTCAAGGTTATGTGACTAGATCTAAAAGAGGTTTGGGTCTCATGTTTCAAATAAAACAGACTTAGGTCTCTTAACTCCATCATGGCAAGCAAAAGAAAAAAAAAAACTTATGTGGAAAAGTAATAGCATTATTGACATGTTATGACTATCACCCTCTTCTTTTTCATGTCTTTCTATTTAATAAAGCCTTTGTGGATGAGACAGTTTTAGACTAGGGTGCAGCTGATTAAACCAGAGTACTAAAGAGAGTGATAACCAGATAAAACATATTTCCTACAACAGACCCAAATTAGAAACTTCATCTCCTATATAGCCTTGCCCCTTCAGATACAAAGTTAAATCATCATACAATAACTATCTTGGTGATAGAGACAGGAGCCCAATTTTTAAAGCCCATTTATCAACTTCTCTTAGGGGCATGTTCATATATATCAGTTACACTCAGCTAGTCTTTACAATTGTTAGCAACTGATTCATGTCAATCCAAAAACCAGAATAAAAACAGAAATTCCCAGTATAAATCTAAAAATTTTGTAAGTCCAACTGATACCCTTGATTGCAACTCCCAGCAGTTTTGCATGAACATAAATACAATAAAGGAATGTGACAATTTTTGATTGAAGTTATCCCTGCAAACCTTTTTGACAATCATTTAAAGCCTTTTGACCAACCACATCCAGAGAAAACAAATGTTCACTTTTTTAAAACTTCTTATGCATTTTTTTCTTCCTATCTTATGGTTTTCTTTCTTTCCCCTTAGACTCCTCTTACTCAAAATGACTAGTATGTAAATATGTTAAACACAGATCTATATATGCAACTTTTAACAGACTGTTCACCATCAAAAGGAGATTATTACATTTTACATTTCATTTTACATTTCATTACATTTTAAGTTTCAAACTGTCTCTCTCCCTCTTTCTCCACCCTCCACTAGAGAAGAGAAGATTCACACTTAGCATAGATAGATAGATAGATAATAGATACATAGATAGATAGATGATAGATAGATGAATGGATATAAAGAGACAGATATATCTAGATATATCTGCATGTGTCTGCGTGTATAAGTGTGTATGTGTACGTATGTGTACTTTTGTGTGTGTGTGTGTGTGCATAATATAGCATATTTCTACTTATCAGTTCTTCCTCCGAGATGAATAGCATCTTCCTTCATTAGTCTTTTGTAGTTGATTTAAGCATTTATAATGTTCAAAATAAGTCATTTGAAATTATTTTTAACAATAGTAATAAATTGCTGTATTTCTGTAATGTTCTCTTGGTTGTTGTCATTTCACTCTTCATTATTTCATGCATATTCATTACATATTTATTCTAAAACCAACCTCTTTATTGTTTCTTACAAAACAGTAGTATTCTGTGACAATAATTTCCCATAGCTTGTATTGCCATTCCCCAATTAATGAACATATTTTCAATTCCCAGTTACTTGCCACCACAAAGTGACATATAGATTCTTTTATTTTTCCCATGATCACCTTGGGAAATGGAATTAGATGGTATAGCTGTGTCAAAGGGTACCTTCACACACCATCCAACATTTGTCATTTTCCCACTCTATAATTTTAGCCAATTTGACAGGTGTGAGATTGTGTCATCTTAGACCTATCAGACTGTTTTGATTTTCATTTCTCTACTCAATAACTTAGAATATTTTATATGAATATATATATATATATATATATATATATATATATATATATATATATACACACACACACACAAACGTACAATTACACACATAAGGGGTGGCTAGGTGGCACAGTGGATAAAGCACCGGCCCTGCAGTCAGGAGTACATGGGTTCAAATCCAGTCTCAGACACTTAATAATTACCTAGATGTGTGGCCTTTGGCAAACCACTTAATCCCATTTGCCCTGCAAAAACCTAAAGAAAAACAATTATACACATAAATGTATATATGTATGTAGGTATATAAATATATATATATATATATATATATATATATATATATATTAATTTCTTCATCAAAAATGTGAAACTAAAGATAGACTGAAATGTTTTAAATATCAAGCTAAGGGGTATTTAGGAAATAGGGAACCACTAACAATTCTTGAGACATAGAGTGACATGGTCAGACTTTTGTTTTAGAAAGATTATTGGAAGCATTTGAAAGAGTTTAGTGATTATGTAGAGGATGAAATTGAGAAAGAGCACCTTGAACCTAATTAGGAGACCTAATTAGGGAACTATTGAAAGAATCATGATGAAAGATGTCTTGAAATTGTAGGTAGAGAATATGTGAATTGAAAGACCCAAGAGGAATTATGCAGGTATATTCAATAAAGCTTGTAAATTGATTAAATATGAGCATTAAAAGAGATTGGTTATAAACTAAGGCAATTTTAATTTACTTTGATAGAAGTGTAACATGCAAATCAGCAAATCAAGAGAAATAATGATACCAATGCACTCTGCACTCATCAGAATACACCTGGAATGTTGTCTGAAGTCTAGGTTTCCCATTTTAAGAGGGATATCAGTGAACTGGACCATGCAGGGAGGAGAGAAACCATAATAATGAGAGGACCAATAGTATCCTATATGAGAAATAACTAAAGATACTAGAAGTAATTGATCTGCAGAAGTGAAAATATAGGGGACATGATAACTATTTAAAGTATAATTTCATTGGCTGCCATGACTGATTTTAAATATGTCGGTTTGGCTCCAGAGGTAAGGTCTATGACTGAAAGATAAAAGTAGAAATTTTTTCACAATTTTAAACAATTTTATTGAGGACAGACCACTTGAACAGGATTAAGAAGAGTCACTGGTCTGATTGTTGTTACTAACATTCATCTCCAATTCTTTTTTAAAATTTATTTATTTAGTCATTTAAGGCACTGGGGTTAAGTGACTTGCCCAAAGTTAACTAGGCAATTATTAATGATCTGATGCCAGATTTGTTTTTATTTTTATAAAAAAATCATTTACCCATTTAAGCAGCAAATATCAAAGGTACCTAAACAGAATTCCCAAAGTGGAAAAAGGGATAGGAAGCCATAATGAAAAATCACTATAATTCTTAATAGGTTTATATGTCACTGGTATAATGAAAAAAACACTAGACCTGCAGTCAGGTGACTTGGTTCTCCTGACTCCAGGGACAGTACTCTATCCAAGGCACCACCTAACTGCCCCCCCTTCTTTAACTCTTGAATATTTTTCATATTTAAGTCACTATATATCATTATTTGATATTTACACTTTAACTATGTAATTTATGTTACAGACTATTCACATTTCAATAATACTAACAACATCATACAGTATAACATTAAACCTTTTGCATGATTACTCAATCTTTGCCACTTGGTAGTTTTTCTTTTCTTTTTTTTATCCATAATCACATGTCTATTTTTAAGATACAAAATTTCCTTCCACCCTCCCTTCCCATTCCCCTCCCCTCAGCAGTGAATAGTCAGGTGATAAAAGTAGAAATTATACAGAGTGGAATTGACAGGGGTTGTGGAGGACATTTAAACTCAATGTAAGGAAGGATCTTTTAAATGTAGGTCTGTCCAGACATGCAGGAATTTTCTTTCGATATAGTGAATTGTCCTTCCTTGGGTGTGATCAGGAAAGGACAGGTGATTACTCATCTGAAATGTTGTAAAGGGAACCCTTGAATTGGATGAAGGATGAACTGAAATGACCCATCACCTGTAAGGTCTATTCTAAAACTTGGATTCAAAACTGACTGGGGATTATTATTCTCATTTTAAAGACGAAGAAATAAATTCAGGTAGTAAACTATAATCTTTACCATATAACAAGAAATCTTCAGAGCACATCTGCATATCAAGATCTCACAAAAGAAGGTTGCCCTGGATTGAGAACCACCAGGATCAGACACTCCGAAAATAGATCATAGGTTTTTATTCTCAGAGATAATTTTAAGTCCTATCTATCCATGCTAAGAACTCTTTTTTATCCTTAAACTAATTTTTCTGCTAAGCTCTTGGTCATTTCTTTCTTCATTCTGCCTGATATGAGTTCAATTCGAAGCAACAATGACATTGTTGTGATTGTTGTTTTCTTTTTAAATTAAAGAGTTTGGAACTGTCCCAATCTCCGTCCATCTGGGCGCTGGAGGGAGATGTTACCAGTGCTACCTTACTAATCTTATTCAGTTACTGAAAAGCTATTTGCTTGAGTAACTCTGAGTCTGACACTATGATATATCTCCTCTCCTTTGGAAGGATATGCTGGACAAATTGCAAAGAGTGTGGAAAGTGATAAGAGAAATGTATCACTGCAAATTTTCTTTATGAGCAACATATATGAATGTGTGAAAACAGTTCTCCTTGTTTTTATTTTTATAAAAAAAATTATTTACTCATTTAAGCAGCAAATGTCAAAGAATTCCCAAAGAAGAAAAAGGGATAGGAAACCATAATGAAAAATCACTATAATTCTTAATAGGTTTATGTCACTGGTATAATGAAAAAAACACTAGACTTGCAGTCAGGTGACTTGGCTTCTATGTTTCTTGATTTCTTCTTTCATAAAAATATGGGTTTAGACTGGGTGGTTTCTAAGGTATTTAAATATATAACCTTTTTAATCCTCTTACTCTTTCTTTAAATTTTTAAATTTTTATTTTTATTGAATTTTACAATTTCCCCCCATCTCACTTCCCTCCCCCAACCCCCACAGAAGGTAGTCTGATAGTCTTTACATTGTTTCCATGCTATACATAAATCAAAATTGAATGTGTTGAGAGAGAAATCATATCTTACAGGAAAAAAGGTAAAATATAAGAGATATAAAAATTATTCAAGATAACTTTTTTAAAAAATTAAAGGTAATAGTCTTTGGTCTTTGTTTAACCTCCACAATTCTTTCTTTGGATACAGATGGTATTCTCCATCCCAGATACTCTAAAATTGTCCTAATTAGTGTACTGATGAAATGAGTAAGTCCATTAAGATTGATCATAAACCCCATATTGCTTATATATGTATGTATGTTCAAATCATTTTAACATTCTATTTCTTAGCACAACAGAGAGATTCTCTTATAATTTCTTGAGTTATCTTCTAGCTTTTCTTCTTTATATGATTCAATAATGATTATAATAAAAATTTAATTTTATAGTCTGTTACTGTTCATTATGAGTTATGTTCCCTTCTAGGTTTTCTAGTCATAATAAACATGACTATTTTTCCTTTGAATAGGTTTATATCAACATTCCTACCTCTGCAGTACATATGTGACAATATATAAAATTTACATGAATTTCATCTTCTAAACTTCATTGCAAATGGAAAGCTTGATTAGAGTATGGACAAATTGTGATACATTAATGTAATAGAGTATTACTGTGCCTTAAAAGACTAAAATGATGATTCAGGTATACACAGGAAGATATTTAAATGAACAGATGAAGAGTAAAGTTAGCACTAAAAACAAATTATATTGACTATAATGCAAATCAAAAAAAAAATGCATTGACTCCAACAGTGCAAATGAAAACAATTATAATAGCAACAGAATTCTATGCAAGTATAATAACAAATCTTGGTCCAGTAGAAAACTAAAAGTACTTAAGTCTCCTTTCTCTGGACTTCAATAGGTCCCTTCCCGATACATTTAAACTTTCTTTGATTTTCCACTGTCTTCAGGATGAACATGAAACTTCTAAATTTTGCATTCACTTTAATCCTGATCTATTTTCAACTTTACCACCTACATTACTGCTATATATGCCTTTTGCTCTAACTTAGTTTGGTCCATTTACTTTCTTCTGAATATATTTTCACTTATATCCCAATTGGGAACTCCCTCCATTCATATTTTCTCTAACTTGTGGATACTCTTCAAGATTAATACTATATGTTAACTCCTCTTTTGCTAGGTTTTACCAAGCAATTCAAACCTAAATTATTTGCCTTCTCTCTAAATTCTCACTATATAAAGAATTATAGAATTTAAAATCAGAGGAACTTTAGTTGCCATGTAATATAGTTTAAAACATAAAAATCTCCACTCAAATATAGTCAATAAATAATTGTCAATCCATGACTGTAAAAGCCATGGTTTTAAAAACATGCAATGAACTCAGTCAAAAACATGCAATGAATTCAGTCAAGTAACCTTAATACACTATCTTGTATGAAAGTTGATTCCAATTTTGGATGGTTCTAATTGTTAAGTGTTTTGTGTTATTTTTTTCCCTTATATAAGTTTAAAATTGACTCTGTGCAATTCTTGTCAACTGTTCTTCATCCCTCTTTGATGAAATAGTATCATTAAAGGCAGCTGTTATGTTTCCCATGAATCTTCTCTTTTCTAGATTAAATATCTCAACATCAGGCACCTAGTTGGCACAGTGGATAAAGCACCGGTCCTGTCGTCAGGAATACCTGGGTTCAAATCCAGCCTCAGACACAGTAATTACCTAGCTGTGGGGCCTTGGGCAAGCCACTTAACCCCATTTGCCTTGCAAAAACCTAAAAAACATATCTCAAGATCCCTACAATATATCTATATATATATATATATCTATATATATCTATATATATATATATATATATCTTCAACTGTTATATTATCCCTTTTACCCTCTTTTTCTCAAATAATATATACTGATTAGATCTAAACAGAAGATTATATGTGGTCTGACTATCCTTGAAAGCAAAAATAATATTATTCTTTTCTCCTGAAAGCTATGGTGTTCTTAGAGAAGGTCACAATTATATTACCTTTCCCCTACCTGTTATTCAGTCCTTCTTATTTGCATTGAGTTGCAGACCACCAAAACACAGATTATTTTATTTTTCAGATAAACTCTTTTCATAGAAGCTTCTCTAGTCTTCTATATTTCCAGTTGATTTTTTGAACTAAAGGGTAAAACTTTACATTCATTGTTAATAATATCATTTTGTTTATATTCTACCAAATCCTCTATGGTACTCAGGGTCATAAAAATATGACCCCATTTGGCCTATTAGATGTGATCAGGCCCATTCCTGTTTTGCTTTTATTTTATTTGGTATGATCCATTACATAAGAATTGTTTTTCTATTTTAACATAATAAAATTTGTTAATTTTTTAAAAATGATATCTATTTAATTACAATGAAACATTTTAAAATATCCTTAAAACCTTAGCTGGTGTACCTTACAAAGGCAGGAGATAAATTGTATTTGAACCTCAGAGCAGAATTTGCTGACCTCCCCCCCCCAAGTCAAGTGTACTGTTTCACAATTTGTAGAATTTTCTCTTAAATTCTGAGGAAGAAGAAAAGTCAATGCCAAATGCTTTATTTGCAAGGAAATGGGGCTAAGTGACTTGCCTAAGGTCACACAGATAGATAATTATTAAGTGTCTAAAGGCCCATTTTTAACTCTGGTCCTCCTGACTTCAGGGCTTCTGCTCTATTCACTGAGCCACCTAACTGCCTCTCCTTTCTTTTTGCATTCAAATGCTTTTTTGAAATAAAATTTTTAACATGAACAAAATGGAAGAAGAAATGCTGAACCAATATATTGATAAACAACAATTGATGTCACTGAAGGTCCAAATTTTTAAAAATATCTAAATTGGTTCATAAGTTCTCCTTTCATATTGATCTCTTAGGATAGGTTACATTTTTCTTCCTTGTTGAAATTGTTTCTCCTTATGTTTTTAGAATTTAACTTTTGCAAATTTCAATTCTTCCTACTGAATTTCACTGGAGAATTTTAGTCCATTTTATACTAAATGGTCTTCTTTGTATACTAGCTAGGTATATTTAAGTATCTATTCCTGGTCCTATATAATTTGTCTCTCCAACTAGGCTATAAGATATTTTGTGGACAACTTTTTATTCTCCATAGCTTCCACCATAGAAGTGTTTATTTGTAATGAGTACTTGTGATTAGAAGCTGTAGCCTGTAAATCTAGATCTCTATTTAAATATTAATATTCATTTATATATATAGTCTTTACTGTATGTAAATTATATACAGTCTTTACTGTATATAAATTTACAAAAATTGTTATTACTCCTAGACACCCACGGCACCGAATTATTTTTAGTTATTCCTATACTAGACAATAGCAGAAAACATACAAAAATACATTTAAAATTTTCAGTGATTATAACACTTTAATTAAACATTCACTCAATGCAAATTGTGTTCATAGTGCTGTAGTGGGTTTAAGATAATTCTAAAATATTATTGAATAGTAAACTGCCTTTATGAAAGAGGGGAAGAATGATCATTGGGAGATTTTGCTGATACATTGCAGCCTTTCCTGTGTATTTACCAATTCATGAAAATTGATGATCACAGGAAAAAGCCTTGATGTCTACCTGTTGGAACTTAAAAATATATGCTAAATGCAAATTTATCATAAATTTGTAAATTAGCAGGAGTTTGAGTGAAAGGGAAAGAAATACTGATTTAAAAGTAGCATTCCCAGGGACCCAAATGAGTGGTGAATAGCTGAAGCAAATACTTTCCATAGGGAATCCATAACTATAATTTCACTTGAGATCTAGGATAGAAATTAAATGAATTGATCTATGAATCAAGTTTGTTTGTTTGTTGTAAATCTTGTTTTCCTTCTGGAGGCATTCATCATTTATGTATGTGTTAAATACAAACATCTCTTTGAAAAATCAGTATTAAAAGATGACAAAGATTTATATTCATGAGTAGAAATTTTAGAAAATCATGAAGCTTTCCAGAAAGAAAAAGGAATGATTCTAAGAAGCAGAAATCAAAGTCAACATCAGATGATTTATAATTGAAAATATTTATATGTGTGTGTGTATAAAAATACGCACCATTAAAAATATGAAGACGAAATTGAATCTTTGGAGCTATGTAGCAGATGTAAAGTTCCTTTCATTGTAGGTAAATTCAGAGTGTCTTAAAAGAAAAAAGTGGTAACATTATCTGTGGAGAAGTAAGGATTCATAAGTGCTAGCAGATACAAGGACATCTATTCTGTATTACAGAAGGAAGAGCTATGTCATCATAGTGGGTAGTTACTCCCTTTTAAGGAGGTAGAGAATTACTCAATATGACTTTTTGGAAGGAATGATATGATTCTAAAAAAATCCCTTTGGTTATCTGGTAAAGTCTATAATCCTATTATCAAAATGATCATTTTAAATGTATAAAATAAAATATATAGCATTTCAAAAGAGTATATCACATTGAAAGTTAAAAATTATTCATTAAGATGTATGTCCATGTAAACATAATTATATGCATGAATGTGAGAAAGAAATCAGTAGCTATTTAATAAATAGAAAAGATATAAAAGTAAAATAAAGCAAAATTTCTCTATTTCTATGAATACATTTCCCCTGTTTCTAAACTGACTAATTCTCATCAAACAACGACTGAACAAAGCTCAAATAATAAAAGCAAAACTGAAAGATGTGTAAAAGTTTAGGATATTGTCTGGGATAAATGCCAAACAGTAGCAGCAGTTCATATATAAAAATCAGGATAGCTTATAAAAATGAAAACCTCTAAAGAACTCCAATTCTACCTTCCTGATTTTGGCAATGAAGCCCGGAGCTCAAAGTAAATATACTCTTTGCTAAGTCTAGGGCAGACAATGAAAGTAAGTTCACCACCTCCTGAGCTTTGAATCTCATTGTTATACCAATAAGGAATTTTTTTCCTCTCCTTGATGCCAAGAGGTGATTCCAGGTTTTCTCTACCAAGAAAAGAAGAAAAAATTAAAAACCAGTCATATTTGTGGGCTAAACTTCATTCTTGACCTCTAAGTGTCCTTAGTAAACATTTCTGTATTTCAAACATTCTTTGCTGATCACACCCAGCTGTTATTTAGTGGCCAGATGTTCTCCTTTTTCTAAGCAGGTCTCTCTTAAATTTAAGATTTACATCACTAGAAATAGAATGAGTATCAAATAGTTATTTTGGGGCTGTACCTATTCCTATCCCTTCAGAAAAATTTCTTATCCTTACAAAAATGATTGGTTGTGAGAGGAAAAAAAATCAGTTTACAAATTAGTATTTATAAAACATTCACAATATGTCCCTCACTATTGTTGTTATGTTCAGTCATTTTTCATCTGTGCCCAACTTTTCATGAACCCATTTGGGTTTTCTTTGGTAAAGATAATAGAGTGGTTTGCTATTTCTTTCTCCAGTTCATTTTACAAATGAGGAATTTATGCAAATAGGATACTAGTCCAAGATCACATAATGTTTCTAAGTTAGTGTTTAAGGCAGGATTTGAAAACAGGTAGATGAGTCTTCCTGATTCCAACTCAGTGCTCTAGCCACCTGGTTCCCTTTAGCACTCTACTTGTGGGAAGCAAAAATTTTGCTTACTGTTAAAGAAAAATGGTTTCTAAATGCTAAAACATATGGTATGGTAAGCAAATGTTATGATATAATGAAAATGTATTAGACTCCAGGTTACTTTAATTCTTTTTTTTATTTAAGGCAATGGGGTTAAGTAACTTGACCAAGGTCACACAGCCAGACAATTATTGTCTGTACCCCAATTTGAATTCAGGCCCTCCTGACTCCAGGGACAGTTATCTTTCTACTATGCCACCTAGCTGCCCCTCCAGATTACTTTAAAAGAACTTTATGCAATTCTGATGCATAGTAGGCACTTAACAAATGCTTATTCCAATCTTCCTATTTTTCCTTACTTCCTTCCATGGACCACTTGAATTCATAAAATATGAATGTCAGATAGAGTATATAAGGAAAAGGTCTTGTATAGGAAATGCACCTCATATGGCACTGCTTTAAAAATCTTTCAAAACTAATATAGTGTTGGTGGAGTTGTGAATAAATCAAACCATTCTGGAGAGCAATATGGAACTATGCCTAAAGAGCAGTAAAATTAATCATATCCTTTGACCCAGCAAAATTAATACTAGTCCTTTATAAAAAAGAAATCATATAAAATGGGGAAAGTCTCACATGTTCAAAAATAGAGTAGCCCTTTTTTGAAGTAACAAATAATTAGAATTGAGGGGATCTCCATCAATTTGGGAATGGGTATATGTATATGATGGAACACTGTTGTTCTTTAAGAAAACATGAATGGTTGAACTTGAGAAAAGCATAGAAAGTATTATGTGAACTGATGCTGAACAAAGAAACTATGATGAATGCAGCTCTTCTCAGCAGTTCAAAGATCTAGGACAATTATGGGAGACCTATTATGGACCACGTCATTCATATGGAGAGGGAGAAAAACCAGAGAATCTGAATGGATACTATATTCATTTTTTAAAACTCGGATGCTTTTCCATCCTGTCCTATGGTTTTCTTTCTTTTCCCTTAGTCCTAATTTCTCATATAGAAAATGACTAATGTCAACATGTTAAACACAAATGTATATGTACAACTTTAACCAGACTGTTTGCCACTGAGGGGAGAATAATGGGAAGGGAGGATGGTAGATAAATGTATAACTTATAACTAGGCATGCAGATGGATGTTGACAAACTTTCATAACAAGCAATTATAAAAATAAAATATAATAAAATCAAAAAAAAAAGAAAAGAAAAGAACTCCTCTGTGAGAAACCATCTCTACTTATGTAGGCTGTCACATTCTTGGAAATTTATAGTATTTCATGGAAAAACCTAGACTGAAGTGAACAGAAGCTGAAAAAATATACTATAATATAAATATTATAATAAATGACCACAACAATGTCTGTAATGGAAAACTTTTAAAGATTTGAGAACAGTGATAAATGCAATTACCATTCCAGAGGACTGATGCTGAAACATGTTATCCATTTCAGAGAATTATAGATATAGGTACAAAATGAGACATATATTTTTGTGTGCAACCTTTGAGGGAAATTTGTTTTGTTTGACTAGATATGTGTTATAATATTTTTTGTTTTCTCTTTTCTTTTTTTAAGAATTGATGGTATAGGGGCAGTTAGGTGGCACAGTGGATAGAGCACTGGTTCTGGAGTCAGGAGGGCCTGAGTTCAAATGTGATCTCAGACATATAATAATTACCTAGCTGTGTGACCTTGGGCAAGTCACTTAACCCCACTTCCTTGTAAAAAACTAAAAAAAAAGAATGGAATGTAAATGTAAAAGAGGAAAAAAAAGATTTCTATTCTTAATAGAAAGGGGATTTTTACAAATATGAAACATGCATGAACTTTGAAATGAATTCACTATTATAATTTTTATTTGATTGTAAAAGTCAGTGGTGAATTGGAACCAACTCTCTCTAGTGGAAAAGATCTGAATGTTAAATTTTCCAGATAATAGTTTATATCTGGAAAATCAGTAAATGTTATGTATCATATTTGGTTTATTTTTCAGTTGATTGTCTTCATTTAAAGAGTTAAAGAAACTGTTAATGATACAAATTTAATTTAGATGTTCTGTGTATTTTTTTTCAGGGATCCAGTTGATAAACTGACTGACACTAATTACAAGAGCCCTCTCTTGAAATGAGAGTAATTTGAAAATATTTATAATATGTAAACAAAATTAATCAATAAAACTAAAAAATCAATAAAAACAAAAAACTCCCACAGAGCTGTCTAGAGAGTGGATTCCTACACATTATACTACATTGCCTCTTAGATTGACTATTTGGGGAATCCTTTATAGTGAAAAAAATAGCAATATTTTATATTATCTCTTAAGTGAGAATTTGTACATATTTATCTCTTTTTGAAATATGAAATTAGGCAAGTAAGTAGCAATGCCACAAAGGATCATTAATTTTGGCAGTCATCACACAATTATATTAGTATATATTTTCCTCAATAACTGTACTCTCTGCTACTTAAAAAGTAGAATTTATTGTTCTTTTCTGGTCAGTTTCTGATCAGAATGTTCTCCCCATTTTCAAAAATACAAACTTATATATTTTATTTATATTTGGTACACAAAGTAGAGAGTCCTTGAGGGCAGCATTATTTTTCACTTTATTTTTCCCCTAGAACTTAACACAGCATAGTAGATGGTTCTTGAATTCTCTCAAATTGGAATGAATTTTAAAAGTTAGCCCACAGAAGATTCTCACACTTAATCCCAATGACTATATTTATGTAAACAATATTATTATTTTTTCAGTAAATTTCATTTTTATATTTCTAAATATCTATTTATTTATATAAATACATATTAAACATCTTTATATATCCATTACTTGGTCATTATGATTCTTTGTGGGCAGAGAATTCTTTCCTATCCATTGTATTTCTTTTTTTACATCCATTTTATTTCAATGGCATGGTGTTTAAAAAAAAAGGTTTTTTGGGGGACCAATTTATGACTAAACAAGAAACAAACAAGAAATAGAATATAGTATAACCTGCAAAAGGAATTATTTTGACTATATTAAATGAAAAAGGTTTTACACTATTAAAATCAATGCTGTCAAAATTAAGAGGCCAGCAGAAGGTTGGGAAACAAACTTCACAACTAAGAGCTCTGATAAAGGTCTCATTTCTAAAATATAGAGAGAATTACATCAAATTTATAAGGTTACAAGTCATTCCCCAATTGATAAATGGTCAAAGGATATGAAGAAATAGTTTTCAAATGAAGAAATTAAATATATATATATATATATATATATATATATATATATATATATATATATAATTAAATGAAAAATGCTCCAAATCATTATTGATTAGAGACATGCAAATTAAAAATCCTGAGGTATCACCTCATACCTATCAAATTGGCCAAGATGAGGAAAAGGTAAAATGGACATTGTTGGAAAGGTTGTGGGAGGATTGGGACATTAATCAATTGCTGGTGGAGTCATGAATGGATCCAGCCATTCTGTAGAGCAATATGGAACTATACCCAAAAAGCAATAAAATGGTTCATTCCCTTTGACCCAGTAATTCCAATTGTAGGTCTATATCCAGAACAAACCATAAGAAATGGGAAAAGTTCCACATTTCCAAAATATTCATTAGCAGCTCTATTTGTAGTGACAAAGAATTGGAAATTGAGGATGTCCATCAATTGGGAAATACTTAAATATGTTAGAGGATATGAATATTTTGGAATACTGTTGTTCTATAAGAAACCAAAAATGGTCAGACTCTAGGGAAGCATAGAATGAATTTCAGGATCTGATGCTGACCAAAGGGATTAGAGCCAAGTGAAAAATATATACATGAACAACGTTATGAGATGATCCACCCTGATGGATGCAGCTGCTCTCAGGAGTTTAGAAATCTAGGACAACCCTATTATGGACAATGCTACTCCCCAACCAGAGGAAGAAAAACAGAGCAAAACATAACAAAAAAATCCTTTCAGAGTCAGATTAACATTACAATCAAATTTTAAAAATATCCTATCCTCATACTAAAAATGAGTAATATGTAAACAGGTTTAACCCAAATGTGTATGTATACTATTAACCTGACTTCTCACTGATGAGGGGCAGAGATGGAAAGGATGGGTGGAATAAAATTTTGTAACTTAAAAATATACATAAACATATTGATTAATGCTGAAAATATTTCATAGCATGTATTTGGAAAAATAAAATATCAATTAAAATTTTTATGGTTTATTTATTTTATATTTTTATAATTATCTTGGTATAAGAGTAAACATAACTCCCCCAAGAAGATGAGAAACCTTGAGAATAGTGATAGAGAAAAGAATGTACTTCAGTCTGTGTTCAGATTCCAATGACTTTATCTCTTGAGTGAGTTGCCTTCTTTATCATAAATCCAATAGAGAAGTTACTTCAATATTTTCCCCACAGTTGTAATTACTAGCTGTACCTCCACTCTATTCCTCCACACTTTCATTTATTCTATTCTCTCTCTCTCTCTCTCCTTTCATCCTGTCCTTGACCAAAAGTATATTTTATCTTAGTACCCTCTCCCACAATCTTCCCTCTCTTCTATCACCTATTTCCCTTTCCTCTCCCCATATTCCCACTTATCCCATCCCTTTCATCTCATTTTACATTAGGGTAAGATAGATTTCTATACCCTATTAAGTATGTGTGTGTGTTATTTCCTCTCTCAGTTATTTCTGATGAGAATGAAGACTCACTCAATCACCTTCACCTTCCCCTATTCCACTCCACTGAAAAAGCTTTTTCTTGACTCTCATGTGAAATGTCTCAGCCCCTTCTTCCTCTCCTACCTCTTCCTCCCAGTACTTTCTTTTATCACCCATTGACTCCATTTTGTACTATATTATACCATTATATTCTACTCCTTCCTTTGCCTTGTCTATATATGCTCCTTCTAAAAGCTCTTATAAATGAAAAAGTTCATATGAATTATCAGTATTTTCTTTCCAAGCAAGAATACAAACAGTTCAACATCATTAAGTTCCTTATAGTTAGTCCTCATCCACGCCCTCCATGATTCAACAGAGTCCTGTATTTGGAGATCAGACTTACTGTTCAGCTCTGGTTGTTTCAATGGGAAAGTTGGAAAGTACCCTGTTTCATTGAAAGTTCATCTTTTCCCCTGAAAGAGGATGTTCACTTCAGCTGCATAGTTGATTCTCAGTTGAAAACCAAGATCTGTTGCACTCTAGAATATCATATTCCATGTCCTAGGAGCCCTTAATGTAGATGTTGCCAGATCTGGTGTAATACTAACTATAGAGCTACAGTATTTGAATTGATTACTTCTGGCAGTTTTTAGTATTTTCTCTTTGACTTGGGAGTTTTGGAGATTGACTATAATATTCTTGGAAGTTTTTCTTTTGGGGATCTCTTTCAAGAGATAATCAGTGAATTCCCTCCATTTCTATTTTACCCTCTGCTTCTAGAATCTCAGGGCAATTTTGCTATATTATTTCTTGAAAAATGAAGTCTAGGCTCTTTTCTTGGTCATGACTTTCAGGTAATCCAATAATTTTTTAAAATTATCTCTTCTGGATCAAGGTCATTTGTTTTTCCAATGAGATATTTCATATTTTCTTCCAATTTTTTTTGGTATAGTTTTATTTCTTACTGAGTTCTCAAAAAGTCATGTTTCCTTTAGTTCTAATCTGCATTTGAAGGAATAATTTTCTTCAGAGAGCTTTTTAATCTCCTTTTCCAGCTGGACAAGTCTGCTTTTTAAGCTATTTTTCTCCTCATTTGCCTTTTGTTTTGCTTTTTTCCATTTGGCCTAAATTGGTTTTAACATATTATTTTTTCAGTATTATTTTTGTATTTCTTTCACCAAGCTGCTGATTTGTTTTTCATGATTTATCTGCATCACTCCCATTTCTCCTCACAATTTTTCCTCCACCTCCTTTAATTGCTTTTCAAAGTCTTTTTTTAAGCTCATCCATAGCCTGAGCCCATTTTTCTATTTCTCTTAGTGGCTTTGGATACAGAAGTTTCTAACTTGTCATATTCTGAATTTTCCATGCGACCAAAGTAATTTATGGTCAGATTCTTCTTTTACTTATATTTTCTCACTTCCTCAGCTTAAGACTAATTTACCACACTACTAAGGCTTTGACAGTTTTGGGGGACACCCCACTGGGACCTTTATTCCTCCAAAGTTTTGTGCTCTCTTGCCTGTGCTTTGATATGTAGATATCCACAGCACTCCCCACTGCCCTTGAGCTGTGAGGAGGTTCCCTGCTTGACTATCTTAATATGAAAGCCCAAACAGCAAACTGGATATGAGTGTGGGAAAACAGCAGAGTCCTGCCCCAGGGACAGCAGAGAGATTTCTGCAATCTCCCCCATCTGTCTGTGGGCTGTACTCTGGAGGTGCAAGCTGTCTTCCCCATTCCCACTACAAGTACTCACATCAGGGCTGTTCTGAGGACCGTGTTGCTCACTCTGCACTAATTCTGGTACAACAGAGTTCTCTCCCTGCCCCCTCAAGCTGCTCCCAGTGATCCCTGGTCTACAGCCTGAATTTTTTGCCAAGTCCAGGTCCTGGTGAAACCTACGTTTCCCGCAGAACTTCTAAGTTATGTTGGACCAGGAAATTGTATCATTCAGTCTTTCTGTGGGTTCTGCCTCCTCTAAATTTTGGCTACAGTCATATATGATTTGATGGTTTTTGGAGCTTTTGGACAAAGGAGTTTCTGGGAAATCCTGCCTTCATGCTGCCATCTTGGCTCCATCCTTCCAATTAAAACCTTTTTTTTTTTTTTTTTTACCAAAAACTACAATGATGTCTACAATTAAATGAAAGGATAAGACAAATTCATGGAATCATAATAGTAAGCTTTAAGGTATAGTGTCCTGCTTGGGTAGTAGGTAAAGGTAAAGTAGAGATGTAGGTCAATAGGAGTTCAAAAACCTGGCTAAATCAGAGGTCATTTCAATTCATCACACATTAATTGACTCTTATAAATAAAGCACTATCCTTCTTATAAACCTCCTTAACATTTTGATCATATTAATTTCCTCTTTGTAACATGTTTTAAGTTCCATTCATTCTTGAGTCACAGTAAACAGAATTGTAGTCAATATTAGCCAATGTAGAACTGCCCTGATGATTCTATTTTGTTCTTCATTCTGTTGGTCTTGTTCTCAAAAGTAGCATACAGGAAAGGAGTCTTCAGTGACTTTTAGTATCTTTTCCTTTTCAATAAATGCCAACTCAGAATCTTTCATTCTATGAATAAAAGTCTGGAATGTATTTGAAATCTTGAAGAGGGAGAAGTTCTTTTTTGAATTTTTGTTTTCAGTTCCAAATTTTCTTTCTTCCCTCAACCCTCTCCCATTCATTGAGAAGACAAGAAATAAGATACCCATTATAGATATGAAGTCATGTAAAACATATTCCTGCATTAATCATTTTCCCAGGGAAAAAAAAGCAAGAAATCAAAGAAAAAAATGTTGCAGTCTGTATTCTGTGTTCATCATTCTCAATCTGGAAATTGATGGCGTTTTACATTATGAATCATTTTTCATTGTGGTCGATCACTGTATTGATTAGCATTGCTAAGTGTGTCACAGCTGATTATCTTTACAATATTGCTTTTACTGGATAGGTTTTCTTGGTTCATTTCATTTTGCATCACTTCAAGTTTTCACAGGTTTTCTGAAACCATGTCTCTTATAAATTTTTATAGCACAATAGTATTCCATCACATTTACATACCATACTTGTTTGGTCGTTCCCCCAATTGATGAAAATCCCCTCAGTTTCCCATTCGTTAGCATCACAGAAAAAAACTGCTCTAAATATTTTTATATACATGGTTGCTTTTGCTTTATCTTTGTTTTCCTTGGAACACAGATGAAGTAGAAATATTGCACAGTTTTACAGCTCTTTGAATATAGTTCAAATTTGTTCTCTAGAATGGTTGGGTTAGTTCGTAACCTTACCAAAAGAGAAAAAGTTCAGAACATCAACATGAAATAAGTGATCAAAAGATATGAAAAGTCAGTTTTACAAAGAAAACAAATTCTGCAAATCACTGATAATGTGAGAAAATAAAATTACAATGATTTTTAATTTTTAATTATCAATCATCAAATTGAAAATGGTGGGAAAATATTAAAATGGTAAGTGTTGGAGGAACTTTGGTGAATATATGTATTAGTTCAACTGAGTTAGGGGAAAAAATTGGAATTCTACTAGAAAACTCATATATTTGGTTACAATTTTAACCCAGCAAAACTGTCACAATCTCAGCCTCAAATTAGTCAAATATGGAGGGAAAAATCTCAAACCAAAAAAAAAAGTATTTAACGTAGCTCAAAATAGCAGTAAACAACTAGAAGACAAAATATAGCTGAGCTCAGAGCCAGAAGACTTGACTTACAATTATGCTTCTGACATTCAGACTTTTGAAAAGTAATTTAGGGGCTGCTAGGTTGCATAGTGATTAAAGCACCGGCCTTGGAGTCAGAAGTACCTGGGTTCAAATCCAGTCTCAGACACTTAATAATTACCTAGCTGTGTGGCTTTGGGCAAGCCACTTAACCCCATTTGCCTTGCAAAAACCTAAAAAAAAAATTTAAACTCTCAGTGATCTAGGTAACTTATGAAAACCATTAGTTACAGAAAAGATATTGTCCTACATTGGTAGAAGGAGTTTCTGGGAATTCTCTATATTAATGAAATTATAGAGGCATACATTATGCCTATTGTCTTTTTAGTACACCTTTATAGACTCTCCCCATTCTCATTTAACTTCTGTATTGCAAATTCCTTGAATTTCCTTAAGTTCTTTTTTTTCTCTTTTTTGCATATATAGTAAGCACTTAATGCTTTTTTTTTGTTTATTTAGCTTCCTCTTTTGACATTCCTCTTTTCCCAGATATTATGTGAGGATTAAAATTCCCCCTTCTACCCACATCTCTAACTTCATAATCTAAGAGACTTTTGAGTCATCTTTTGCGTAGATATTTTCTTTGACTTTGTTATCCTTATTTCTTTACACATATACTCTACTTTAAATTCTGCTCCTCATTTGTTGGCTATAATAGTTCCTTTTTTTCTATTCTGTAATAGTCTGATGTTAGAGAGACTAAGGCAAAAAAAAATTGAAATTTGTGCTTCAGAGAATCTTTTTGGTTATACATTTGCATACCTATCTTATCTATACCTGGCTTTTACTGTGCCTCACAATCTGAAATATCAATTCATTTTGGAGTTGTTTTCTGTCATTTCATTGGCATAGAGCACTCCGAAATGAAGAAATTTCCCCTAAAATGCAAGTTGGTTCCTTTATTCCAAACTATGCTCTTAAAGAGCTGCCTATACCACTAAGAGTTTAATGATAATTTTTCAAAGATCACAGAATCTTTACTGAGTGTTAGTAGTGGGATTTGAATCTGGGGTTTCCTGACTCAAATGCTCACCACTATCTAATACACCATACTGACAAATAGAACCAGTATTAAGTGGCCCAGAAAATCACTCCTCATATTGATATATGAAGTCTTGCCCTAAATTTCTCTTATCAAAAGTGCAGAAGAGCACTGACTACTCCAAAAACCAGATCATCACATTTCTGTTTCTATATACTCATTACCACAAATAGTCACCAACTTCTTGAGTTTGGTTCTGTCTATGAGAAATCATTATTCAGACTCAGAAAAGCAAGGGTGGAAATAAAACAAAAATTTATTTAAAAGGTTACAAGATATAGGAAGGGATGAGAGAGAGGGAGAGAGAGAGAGAGAGAGAGAGAGAGAGAGAGAGAGAGAGAGAGAGAGAGAGAACGAACAGCCAAGCAGCATTGGCTGGGCCATGGTCAGAGAAGACTGTGGCCCTGAGCTGGAGTCCGACTCAGGTTTTTATGTCTTCCTTCTCATCCAATGGGCAAAAGGTGAACCCCTTTCTCTTATTAGACTAGGAATTAGGGAGAGGGCAAATTCTAAGGAAATTAGGATAAAAATTTTACATTAAACAATGAATCAGTGGTATATCAAGAATGGTTATCTCCACCCAATTTGAGCAGCCTTTAAGACTACAGTCGTTTCTGTTTCAATCATAATTTGCTACTTCCAGTCAATTTCCATCTCAAAAATAGTTCTAGAAAATTTCCATCTCCACCCAATTTCTACATTTACAATTCTCCTCATCTTCTCCCTGCATTACCACCACCATTCTCTGTGTTGGCCATCCTTAATGAATTATATGTTCCATTTTTGAGGGTGAGATGTAATGAAAGTGACAGCAATCTACTGTTCAACATAATGTGTACAATGATTCCAAAGGAAATTCATTTTAAATCACCTCATTCTTGTTAACTATTTTTCTACCTCTCTATCTAGCTTTATATTTACATATCTACAGCTACCTCTCCTGTATAATGGGGTTTCAGGGTGTGGTGTCCCACAATCTGGAAAATCCATGTGAAAGTTTTTGTTTCTTCATTCCTATCAAAGAATAAATCTGAATTATAGTGGTATTAAAAGAAAAATAGTTGATATTATACAATATTATACATCCATATGAATATATATGCATATATATGTATTTATATGCATGTGATTGCATATATATATATATATATATATATATATATATAAAACTACATTTATTAGTTTCTAAACTTCTATGCCATCTAATGGTCTTGACATTTTATTTGTGACTTTTTGCAAAAGTCCCTCAAAAATTCTCATCAAATTTCTTATGCCAGCCTGTGATATATTGAAACTATGATGGGGAAAAGTGTTATGTGGAAGGGCTATGATCTATCTATCAACCTATCATTTATCTAACTCTATCATCTCAATCCATCTATCTATATAAATACATATGTATATGCATGTAATACATATTACATATGCACACATATGTGTATCTTACATACATGGAAACATTTATATCCCCAACATAGTACCTTTTCTTTTTCTTTTCTGAGAACAAACCCTCACTTATTATTCCATTTCAGTCTCTTCTCTTTATGATATTTATCTTGTGAGAAGCTAAAGAAACTTCTGTTCCCCTAGTTGTGCAACATCTTATTATTCTTTCTACAAAAATTATTGATTCACTTGCTGTTTATCATAGAATTTAACCCCAAAAGTATTTATTTACTCCTTCACAATGCAGTGTTATCAAGGGAAAAGAGAAGAGAGAGGATATGATTTCACTTCCTCTGATTCCTCAGCTGATGCTTATAACCTATGTGAACTTTGACAAGTTACTGAAGGTCCCTGAGCCTCAGTTTTCCCATCTTAAAAATGAAGAGGATTTAATTCATAATCTGAAATTCTAACTCTGAAACTATATTCTTTAGATACTTTAATCCTTCTCATGATTTTTTGAATTCTCCTTAATTTTTTTAGTGTCCTAGGTTTTCTTTCTTGACCCTTGATGACATCTTTTTGTTCTTCCTTTGATCCTTCAGTTATTTGCTTCTAAAAGGAATCTTGTCACATTTCCCTTTGTAGTACTATGGACTTCCTTATTGTGTTCTGAATTTTCTTCACACTCAGTCATTCTCTCATGTTTTCTCTTGCTACACTTTCTTTTTCTCTGACCACCTGTCTCTGAAAGCATCCTTCCTCCCCAAGGTCTGGGCTGTAATATACTTGACAAATGACAACCTTTATAATTTATTAATTAGTATAATCTCTTGAACTGACATTGCAAATACACAATGAGATGAGTCTTCAGTTGAAAAGCATGAAGATAACAGGCTGGAGTTTCTATGGGAAAAAGTTTTTTTTTTGGTTGTTGTTGCTTTTTGTTTTTTAGGTTTTTGCAAGGCAATGGGGTTAAGTGGCTTGCCCAAGGCCACACAGCTAGGTAATTATTAAGTGTCTGAGACTGGATTTGAACCCAGGTACTTCCGACTCCAGGGCCGGCCTGTACTTTATCCTGCACCACCTAGCCACCCCCGGGGAAAAAAGTTTTTGAATGTTCTCAACAATTTTCTTCAAAGAGACTGAAGAAAAATTATAAGATTATAATGACTCAATACAATATAAATGCAAAGTGCCTAGGACAAAGTAGGAGTTAAATACATGTTAATTAATTGATAATCTCAATTGGGTATTCAATGTGCTAAAGAAATATTTTTACTTCTCCCTAATATATTTACTGCTCCATATACTTCAAAAGTTTTTCTAAATTTTTTTTATACCTCTTCAAGTCTCCTGTGAATCCCTGTTCCCAGGCTCTCAGCTGAATAACTTGACTTATATTTGAATAAAAATACTTTGACTGAAAAGAGATTCCCTCTTATCCCCTATCCTATTTTATGACATTTAAATTCATTTTGTCAATATCTCCTCCTTCACTCTTATCTCACATGAAGAGGTCATATTTTTTGCTAAGGAAAATGTCTCCACATGCAAAAAAGATCACATTCTTTCCTTTCTCTAACAAGTTACTTCTTCTTTGATCCATACTCTCTAATCTTCAATCTCTCCTTATCTAATGGACAGTTCTTTTTTCCCCACAAACATTCTTATTTCCCTTCAACCATTAACAGCCCTCATTTGATCTCTTCATGCTTTCTAACTAGCATGTAATATTTCACATATTTTGTGGTCCATTAGTATCTCTGTTCTTTCATTTCATTCTCTAAACCCTCTTCGTTGGGCTATCTCATCATTCAACAGAAGCTTCCATCTCCAAAGTTACCAATTGTCTCAAAGTTGCTCACTCTAACAGCCTTTTTACTAAAATGATTCTTCATGATCTCTGGCCAGTCTTTTCCACTGTAAGTCATTTTCTTCACTTCAATATTGTCTTCTCTTTAGGCTTTTGGTTACACTACTCTTCCCTGGCTTTCCTCTTAGCATCTGACCATGCCCTCTCAGTTTGCTTCATTGCAACTTCATACAGGTTGTAATTGCTAATGGTGGATGTGTCCCAAGGTTTTTTTTTTCCTCAATACTATCTTGCATGAAAATATTACCTCCTTTGTAGTCAGTTATTATCTCCATTCATGCTGAAGAGGGAAACAATTGAAGACCTTTAAAATAAGGTTTAAAATGTTTTTGGAAAATGCTTTTATGGTGGACTAGTTTTGGATTAAAATGTGATAAATTCATGAAAGCACTAGCCCTGACCCACCAGTATTTGGGGACAAAAAGATTTATTTAAGTATTGCTGTGGTTAGCAGAAGCTAAGGGAGAAAAAGATTAGCAGTAGTAGCAGTGGCAATAGCAGCAACATCAGCTGCCATGAGAGGATAAACAGTAAGGAAAGGAATAGGAACACAAATTTATATCTGGAGGGTCATACTAGAAATAGCAAGTCAACTGAAAAGAGACAAACTTTTAAAGGGGCAAGAAAATGGGAGTAATTAGGGATATATTGATGGGGCAATAAATCAGAGTAGAGATGAGGTAATTAGGGACATGTAGTTAAGAGTTAGTAGCTCAAAGACTTAATCCTTTCAGGTTTGGACAGGGAAATATTATTCTGTTGATAGAGAATTGTCTTATAACTGGGGGCAGGGATTTACCACTTCCTTCCAAGGAGGGACAAGGTGTGTTACTCAAAGTCCAACCTCATTGACCTTATCCATATAATTTGGACAAGTAATTAGTTCCTATAACAAAATGATGGTAGTAATAGAAGAAAAGAGAGGGCACATAAACCACGTGCTGCATATTCTTTATAGTACAATAGTATTTTATCACATTCACACATAATAACTTCTTTAGCCATTCCCCAATTGATAGAAATTCCTTCATTTCCTAATAACTGCAAAATGAACTATACTAAATATTTCTATACTTTCTTTTCTTCTTTTTTTTATTCCCTAGGAAAACAGACCAAGTAAAAATATTGTTGGGTCAAAGGTTTGCACAGTTTTATAGCTCTTGGAGTGTAGTTCAAACTTGTTCTCTAGAATGATTGGGCTATTTCAAAACCCACCAAGAGAAAAAAGGTTTAGAATAGCATATAATGGAAAAGGTAAAAAGGCAATATGAAATAAGTGATCAAAAGACAGTAATCATCAGTTATACAAAGAACAAATGTAAATTAGCAAATGGTATATTTCCATGTAATACATATAACACATTCTACAAATCACTGATGAGAGAAAACAAATTTACAATGATTCAGAATTTTTATATATCAATTCCAAGGGTTCTTGCAATCTCTATTATTACATCAGCAATTGTCTCCTAGACCTCTTTAACTGGTCATCTTAGACTCCTCCAAGTTTGTTTTTAAAAGATTTTACAATTTTACAATTTTTCCCCTAATCTTGCTTCCCTCCCCCCACCCCCCACAGAAGGCAGTCTGTGAGTCTTTATATTGATTCCATAGTATACATTGATCTAAGTTGAACGTGATGAGAGAGAAATCGTCTCCTTCAGGAAGAAAAATAAAGTATAAGAGATAGCAAAATTGCATAATAAGATAATTTTTTTTCTAAATTAAAGGTAGTAGTCTTAGGTCTTTAAACTCCACAATTCTTTCTCTGGATACAGATTGCATTCTCCATAGCAGACAGTCCAAAATTGTACCTGATTGTTGCACTGATGGAATGAGCAAGTCCATCAAGTTTGATCATCACCCCCACACGGCTGTTAGGGTGTACAGTGTTTCTCTGGTTCTACTCATCTACTCAGCATCAATTCATGTAAATTCTTCCATGCTTCCCTGAATTCCCATTCCTCCTGATTTCTAATAGAACAATAGTGTTCCATGACATACATATACCACAGATAGTTAAACCATTCCCCAATTGAAGGACATTTACTTAATTTCCAATTCTTCGCCACCACAAACAGGGCTGCTATGAATATTTTTGTACAAGTGATTTTTTTTACCCATTATCATCAACTCTTCAAGGTAAAGACCCAGTAGTGGCATTGCTGGATCAAAGTGTATGCACATTTTTGTTGCCCTTTGGGCATAATTACAAATTGCTCTAGAGGAAGGTTGGATGAGTTCACAGTTCCAGCAACAAAGTATTAATGTCCCAGATTGCCCACATCCCTTACAACATTGATCATTGTCATTTCTTGTCATATTGGCCAGTCTGAGAGGTGTGAGGTGGTACCTCAGAGAAGCTTTAATTTGCATTTCTCCAATAAGTAATGATTTAGAATGAGTTTTCATATGACAATGGATTGCTTTGATTTCCTCATCTGTAAATTGTTTTGCATATCCTTTGACCATTTATCAATTCTCCTCCAAGTTTTTACTTCTGAATTTTATTATCTTTTAAGGATTCCATCATTCTTCCAGTCACCCAGTTCAAAACAGGTGTGTCTTCTGAAATTCAACTCCTCACTTTTTCTTAGCCTTTGCCAAACACAATCTATTCTAATGTCAATTTCTATCACTTCCCTCTTCATCACATTTCTTTTATATGCCCTCTCCTCTCTTCTAATACTACCACCATTGTGAAAGTCTTTATTACCTTATTCCTAGACCTGCCAGTTGTTTTCCTTGAAAGTCTCTCCCTTCCTCATTCCATTTTCCATTCATTTTTCAAACTGATCTTCCTGAAGGGCAGGTTTGGACATTTCTACTTGTTTGCCCCTTTCCCCTCAACTTTAGTGGCTCAATATTAACTCTTAGATATTAACTCTTAACTCAAAACTTTCTTTTTGATGTATAATACCCTTTATTAACTAACCCCTTTCTACCTTTTCAGTCTTCTTACACTTTTCTTCCCCTGTCCTTCATGTTCACTGGCAGTAAATGAAATATGCCTTATTTTTTCTTGCATAAGGTACTCACCTCTCAGCTCTAGGAATTTGCAATGACTATACCCAAATTTTCTCCTTCCTCAACTACTATTTGGTTTCCCTAATTTCCATTAAATCCCAGTTAAAACCTGATCTTATGCAATAAGTTGCAATGTCTTCATACTTTCCCTCTGATAACCTTAAATTATCCTTATATATTTTATTTGTACACATTTACTTGTGGATTGTTTT
Source organism: Macrotis lagotis (assembly GCF_037893015.1). NCBI lineage: Eukaryota > Metazoa > Chordata > Mammalia > Peramelemorphia > Peramelidae > Macrotis > Macrotis lagotis. Next base: position 64,814,952 of record NC_133661.1, on the reverse strand, counting down.
CCTTATTAGACTATAAACTCCCTGAGAGAGTGAGTGGGACTATAACTGAGTGAAGTTACCTCATGGTTTCAATGAATCTTCCTTTTAAGTTAGCAAGAGTTGCAAATTTTCCACTTCCCTAAAGTCAGGTGGTAACGAAGATTATACAGAACTGTACTGATTGACTCCATATTTAGAAGTATACAGAATTATCACTCTTATAGGGTAAAATGAATTATCTCTGTTTGATAGGGTAACACTGAATCTGAATAATTTTTCAAATATGGTTTGAAAATGCTTTGAGCAAGAGGGCACCTAGGAGGTGCAGTGCATAGAGCACAGGCCCTGGAGAGGGGAGTACCTGATTTCAAATTTGGCCTCAGACACTTAATAATTGCCTAGCTATGTGGCTTTGCAAATCACTTTAACCCCATTGCCTTAAATAAATAAAAAAGGGAAAAAAGATAATACCTTTTGCCAATTAACTAGATGCTCACAGAAAGATTGTGAGCCTAGCTATCTAGCCAATAGGCAGTGGACCAGGAGGTTGGGATTGCGTTAGGGACTAGGATTAAAGGGGTTTGTATGTCTTGGCACTTTGGACTCCTCCTAGAGCCTCCTAGAGCTGTAACTCACGTTATGGAGGTTGTGCTCTCTTCTTGAGAAGAGCAAGTAAATTTATTGTTCTTAGGTTCAGTCTTCTGACTATTCTGTTTAGGGAGAAGTCTGTGAGATTTTTGAAATTTGTCACTTGTGAGCTTTTGAAATTGGTAAACTTTGAACTTTTGATAAAAACCTGTGAACTTTTGCAATAAACTGTTTAAGACCTTTGCTAACCTGAGTAAATTCATCCTGAGTAGGAAATTGGTCAATTTTTTGCAAAACAAATCCTTATAGATTGATCCTGAAACCTTCTTTCCCCTAGTCCCATTTCTTCCCCTCTTCCCTAGTTCCATTTCCTCCCATCTTCATATTCAATAAGTCACTTAACTGTCCCATGCATATTGCGACATAAAGATGAAAAACTATTCTTGAATACAAAATACTGATTTCATTAGTTAAAACTGATTTATAATTGTTCAGTTACAAATCATTTAAGTCAAATAATGCAAACCAGGAAGTATAATCCCTTTTACATTTATACATCAATCTTTTATTGTGTGCTCACAAAAATGATAGCACCTGAAAGCAATGACATTCTCACTCCTATTGCAAAATCGCTAGACTTACAAGCATTGAACAAAAAAAAAATCATATTTGTGTCTAAGGGGCATGCAAAGACTTTATACTTTCTGCTAGGAATTTCTGGTCATTGGGTTTATATATTCCCATTATGAAGAATTTATGGGTTATTTTTGAGTGTTTTATATTACCAAATAGATTTTAGCATCTTGCAAAGAATGATCCTATTTTTTATGCTTTTGATATTATCAAATCTTGTAAAGTAAAATTCAATTATACAGAGCCCTTGAGAAATAAGTCCTTTTGGATAGATCTTCTTAGAAGACTAGTTTGGTTTTGATAAATGCCTTTTTTTCAATCCCAACTCAATCCTCAACCCTTGGCAATCTGACTTATGTCCGCACCAATAGTCTGAAATTGCTCTTTCAAAGAGCCATATGAGTTTTCAGGTCCTCCTAATTGCCCATTCCCATGACCATTTTTTATTTATCCTTTCCCCTGATATCTCTGTGCAGGATTTGACACTGTTGATTAACCCCTCTTTTTTTTAAGGGCTTTTTTTTTGCAAGGCAACCAGGGGTTAAGTGGCTTGCCCAAGGCCACACAGCTAGGTAATTATTAAGTGTCTGAGGTTGGATTTGAACCCAGGTGGTCCTGACTCCAGGGCTGGTGCTTTATCCACTGAGCCACCTAGCTGCCCCCTAACCCCTCTTTTTTTGAAACAACCTAGCTCTTTGCTTCTATGAAACTAAGGTCTCATCTTTTTTTCCATATCTCCTCCTAACATCTTCTTCTTTATTTCTCTGCTTTCTCTTGCTCATTTCATAACCATTACAATCATTCCATAAGGCTTCTTCTCCCATCTCTCTAATCCTGGTGTGGTGCCCAGAACCCAGAATTAAACATTTAAGAACACACGAATTTTTTTTCTATTTGTCATGTATCTTCTTTGACAAATGGAATACAATTTTCCATTGATAAGTTCTTTCTGTCAGATGGAACAACTTACATGAAATATGTCTACTGTTTCTGAAATACAATGTTTAGTAGTTGTGGACAACTATAGAAATTTACTAAGTATTCCAAAAATTGTTTTATCAATTCAAAAAGCAAACAGAGCAATATTAGGAGGATCTTAAAATATAAAATATTCTTTTTGATGAATCCATATTTTAGAGGAATTTGGATAAAAGAATAAGCTCATGCAGTGATATTGGCAGTGAATGGTTCAGTAAACAATAAGAGCAAAGTTTTGGGGGGGTTTTCTCCCTAGCATTGGGAACTCACAACTTTTTTGGCAAAAGAAATAAATTTAGAATATTAAAAGTGCCAAGATTTTTTTTAACATAAACAATAAGATATAGTACATGGCCTTTGCTTTAGTCTCGCTAGTTCTTTAAAAATACCCAGTAGAGGCATTATGCACCATGAATGAAGCAGTAACTTGAATCCACAGAACAAAAAAGCAAGATGAACTATAGGGGTTTTTTTTTGTTGTTTAGCCATTTTTCAGTTGTTTCTGACTCTTCATGACCCAGTTTGGGGCTTTCTTGGCAGAGATCCTGGAGTACTTTGCCATTTCCTTCATCTCATTTTACAAAAAAAAAAAAAAACAAAAAGAAAGAAAGAAAGAAAGAAATTAAAGAAAAGAAAAAAAGAAAATAAATTGAGTCAAACAGGGTCAAGTGACTTGCCCAGGGTAACACAGCTAGTAAGTGTGGGAGGCAAGATTAAAAACTCAGGTCCTCATGTCTCTAGGTTCCGCACCACCAAGGAGCACTGAACAATAAGTCAACAGGAATTAATTAACAATGAAGAATGTTAGAACTTAAAATTCACCTTTTTATTATTCACTGGCAACGTAAACAAAGTAATTATTGAAAATGTACTTTGAAACTCCAAATTGTGATATCTTTTCAGCTGCTGAGAATCTGTTGGCAAAAATAACCCCTTACCCATTTCTGACCAGAGGAACAAAGTGCAGATAATGAGCATTGATTTTATAGAATTAGAAGACTGACCTTCTGCTTTCCTGGTATGACCTTGGGAACCCAAAGCCCTTAGGCTGTTGAAGTTCTATCTAAAACTCACTACTTGTGATTCAATTTGTATTCTGGGTCTATGTCACAGAATAGAAGAATGCAAAAATGAATAGAATGCAGGTAGAGGTGGAAGAGGAGATGGGAACAAACATTTATTTTCCTTTAAAAAAATTTTAATAGCATTTAGAAATGGACATTTATTGTCTACTATGTTTCATTGCTAAGCACTTTACATATTATCTTATTTGAAATGAAAAATAGAAAGAAATTTGGATTATATACAAATCAAATCTATTATTTAATAAAGAAGGGGAAATGACTTTTAATCTTACAGCAAAAAATATGAAAGAAGAGGCAAAAAGGAAGGCTATAAAGGGTGAATAAAAGTGAAAGTGTAGTGGATAAGAACTGGGGTTTCCAATGAACAATTGAGAGATGGAGGCAGCTAGGTGACACAGTGGATAGAGCTCTGACCCTGGAGTCAGGAGGACCTGAGTTCAAATCCAACCGCAGACACTTAATAATTACCTAGCCATGTGATCTTGGGCAAGTCACTTAACTCCACTGCCTTATAAACTAACAAACAAACAAAAAGATTGAGTGAAGAAGATTTAGTGTTTCTTTGAATGGTGAATGAATTCATGTAAGCCCTGTAATTTAAAAATTGCTCAAGATATATTATAGATTGCTGGAAATTATACAAATTAAAACTGTTTTCTCCTCTTAGAGAAGCCATAGGCACTTTGAGCACAGAAGTGAATAACAAAAGATTAGGCAATGTTGCTTGGGAGACAGATACAGAAAAAGAGAGAGAGAGAGAGAGAGAGAGAGAATGCCACAGGGAGAGCTGACTGGGCCAGGTGGCCAGGTTTTTACAGTTTTTCCCATTGTCTGGATACTGAGGGCAAAGAGGAAATCCTTCCCCCCTTATATGATCAAAGCCAGGTAAAAAGGTTGGAAGCTGGGGGCTGGGAATGAGGAAAAGCTACAAATTTTACATTTAACAGTGGAATAATAGGAGTCAATTTACATCTCAGGAGAAGAAAATATTTTACACTTTAACAAAATTCAATAGCATAAAAGATTACAAAATTTCTTTCTAATTATAAATTTCCTATATTTACAATTCTCTGCATCAAAAGTACTTATCCTAATGGAATGGGAGATTATATAACTATATATTTCCATTGGAATAATGGGACTTTATAATGGATCTAATATAAGAAGAGTTAGTGAGAAGGTAGATCATACCCTCTCAGAGAAGATTATGCTTCCATGGGCAATAGACTGTCTCAAGGGAAAAGTAATTGGAACCCTAGGGACCATCTAACATCCAGAATAATAGGGTATCATGGACCCAGAAGAGAGATTGTAGAACATAAAGGAAAGAGAATGATCCTGGTAAAGTCAGTGGGCAGAGTTGGGTCACATGAATTGTGACACAGTAATTTCTACCATCTTAAAACACTTCTCAAATACTGACCATATTCATTGTGAGGTCCGAAAAGGAAAAAGAGAGGACAAAACAACAATAATCAAGAAATTGTTTAGAAAACCAGACATAAAATGGGTACTTCAAAAGCTTTAATTCCTTAGGGAGCACAAAGAGATAATGAAAAGAATTAATAGAGTTTTTATCATGATTCAAACATCAGAGGTACAGAATGTATATAAAATGAATCTAATGAAGAGGAAAGAGCAAATAAATATTTATCAAAAAACTGAAATAAGAAAGATTTTGAAATAATCACTTATTTTAAAAGCAATGAAGGAAAATAAAGGAAGAATTAGATATCTAAATGAAGGGAAGAAAAGAGAAATTAGTTAAGTAAAATTCAAAAGCATTAAAGATTGACAAATGGAAGTGGGATGAAAGAGAAGAGAGCACTTGAAAATGATTTTCATTAAAGTTGATTAATAAAAATTAATCATAAGGAGAAAGCACAAATTAAAAGAGGAAAGGAAACTCCTCAAATCCTGATAAAACAAAATGCTAGATTTACAAATGGAAAAAACCTAAACCTAAATCTTAAAATTTAAATGTGAACAGCAAACAACAGCAAAGTCACAAATTGGGTAATAAAACAAAAGCCTATAATCTGCTGCTTTCATGAAACATCTAAGAATGAAAGATAAAAAGAATAAAGCTAAGAGAATGGAACAAATATATCAATCATCAGGTACTGGTGTGATAAAACAAAGACACAGTAGGAGTTTCCATCAAATTATCAGACAAAGCAAAAATAAAAATTCACAAAACAAAAATAAGAAAATTGCATGATATTTAAATAATCATAGAAAATAAAGGATTATCAGTAGTAAACTTCTATGGCACAAATGACTCTTAAAAATTAAAGGAGAAACTAACTCAAATATTTAAAACACAATGTAATAGTAATAGTAGAAGAAAATAATATCTTCCTCTCAGTTGAACAATAAAATGTGAATACATAGAACTGAGTATAGAAATTGTTAAAGTAGGGGGCGGAGCCAAGATGGCAACATGAAGGGATCCAGTCTTAGGAGCTCTCTGATAAAAACTCATAAACTAAGGGCTCTAACTAAACTTTCGAGAGATAGAACCCACAAAGGGACCCAGGGAGGCAGTTCTCCTACTCAAGGTGACCTGGAAAAGAGCAGAAAGGCTCTGCTCCCCGGGGTTGGAGGGGCGGCCCGCCAGAGGGGTGGCCCGCCAGAGCCAAAGAACCTCAGCCTCCAGGAGGCTGCTGGGGGTCTCAGCTCACAGCATCGGGGGAGTCTCCTGAGCTGTACCCCGGGGAGCACCGGCACAAAGTGGGGGAACAGTGGGGGACCTCTGCCAGAGCAAGCAAGTGGAGCCCAGCCCTCAGGGCACACAGCCAGCAGCCTGGTCTTTCCACAGCCCAGACCCAGAAACAGAAGCAGGCAGAGCTGGTAAGCAGGAGCCTCCAGGGCATGAGCCCATGGAGCTGAGGGAGGGGAGTGAAGAGAGACTGCAGAGCTCTGTCCTCTGCCCCTGGAACAGGACTCTGGAGCTCTGACCACATTCAGATCCTGATCGCAGTCTAGCCCCCCCCCCATAGAACAGCAGGGTCCCCCCACATCAGCCCCATGGCAGTGGGGGGTGCTTATGGTCATTCACAGACCAGGAGGGAGGACAGAACCTTACACACTGAGACCCTTGTGGGAGTGTCCCCAAAAAACAGCCTTAGGCTGGGAAAATGAACAAAGGAACAAGAGGAAGACCATTGAGAAATATTTTGCAAATGAGCCAAAGAAGGATCAAAATACTCAGTCTGAAGATGAGGAAGCACAAGCTGCTGCATTTCTAAAGACTCCAAGAAAAACAGAAATTGGGCTCAGGCTATGATAGAGCTCAAAAAAGACTTTGAAAATCAAATGAGGGAGTTGGAAGAAAAACTGGGAAAAGAAAGGAGAGAGACGCAGGAAAAACATGAAAATGAAGTCAGAAGCCTAGTCAAGGAAATCCAAAAAATATGCTGAAGAAAATAGCATGCTAAAAACCAGCTTAGGTCAAATGGATAAAACAGTTCAAAAAGTTATTGAGGAAAAGAATGCTTTAAAAAGCAAAATTGGCCAGATGGAAAAAGAGATAAGAAAACTCTCTGAGGAGAACAAATCCTTCAGACAAAGAATAGAATTCAGGGAGATTGATGAATTTACCAGAGATCAGGAATCAATACTTCAAAACCAAAAAAATGAAAAATTAAAAGAAAATGTGAAATATCTCATTGAAAAAACAACTGATATGGAAAACAGACTTAGGAAAGATAATTTGAAAATTATTGGAATACCTGAAAGTCATGATCAGGAAAAGAGCCTTGACATCATTTTCAAAGAATTACTACAGCAAAATTGCCCTGATATTCTAGAAGCAGAGGGCAAAATAGAAATGGAGAGAATCCACCGATCCCCCCGAGAAAGAGATCCCAAAAAACTAACCCCTAGGAATATTATAGCCAAGTTCCAGAACTCCCAAGTCAAAGAGAAAATATTACAAGCAGCCAGAAGGACAAGGTTCAAATATCATGGAGCTGCAGTCAGGATCACACAGGACTTAGCAGCAGCTACATTGCAAGCTTGTAGTGCTTGGAATACAATCTTGGAAGGCAAAAGAGCTTAGAATGCAGCCAAGAATGAACTACCCAGCAAGGCTGAATGTCCTCTTCCAGGGAAAAAGATGGACTTTCAGTGAACCAGGGGAATTTCAAAGGTTCCTTTTGGAATGGCCAGAGCTGAACAGAAGGTTTGATCTTTAGATACAGGACTCAGGTGAAGCATGGAGATTGGAGGAGAGGGGGGAAATATGAGGGACTTAATGAGGATGAACTGCATGTACAGAAAAATGATACTGATAATATTCATATGAACCATCTCAGTTAATAGAGTAGGTAGAGGGAGCTTTTATAGCTGAAGCACAGGAGAAAGCTGAATTCGAAGATAAAATATGGTGTAAAAATGGAGTCAATAAGAAAAAAAGGGAAATGGAATGGGAGAAAGAAAAAGGAGAGGGGGAATAGTCCAAGCTATTTCATATAACAAGATTTTTTTTTATTACAATGAGCTATTGCAATGATATGGAAGGGGGGAGGCAAGGGGGAATGAGGGAACCTTTGCTCTCATCAGAGATGGCTAGGAGAGGAAACAGCAAATATACTCAATGGGGTATAGACAACTGGAGTAAGAAGGAGGGGGGAGCAGGGGGAAGGGGTGGGGAAGTGAATAAAGGAGGAGAGGATGGACCATGGGGGGACAGTGGTCAGATATAACACATTTTCTTTTTTTTTACTTCTTGCAAAGGGCTGGGATTGGATGGCCTGCCCAGGACCATAGGGCCAGGTGGATTCTGGGCCTAAGGGGTGGTATGGGGGCTCAGGGCTTCTTGGCCCCAGGACCAGGGATCTGTCTGCTGCGCCACTCAGAGACCCTACAGCAGAGTCAGAGTGAAAGGAGAGAGAAAATATAGTACATGGTAGTGGAGAAATAAGAAAGGAGGGAGTTGCGATCAGCAATGGCAATGGTGGAAAAATATGGAAGTAACTTTTGTGATGGACCTATCATAAAGAATGTGATCTACTCACGACAGAGTTGATGGTGTTGGAACAAGACTGAAACACATTTTTTATTATTATTATTTGGGGGAGGGCACAGGGCAAGTGGGGCTGGGTGGCCTGCCTGGGGCCACATAGCAGGGTGATCATTGGGTGTCTGGGGCCGGATTCGGACCCAGGTGCTCCTGGCTCAAGGGCCAATGCTCTGTCTGCCACCCAGCCACCCCTACTATTATTACTATTTTATTTTATTTTGGGTCTTTTTTTTTCTTCTTCTTCTTTTTGGTTTTTGCAGGGCAGTGGGAATCGGGTGGCTTGCATGTCACATGGCTGGGTGATTATTGAGTTTACGAGGCTGGATATGGACTCGGGTGCTCGTGGCTCCAGGGCTGGTGCTTCGTCCATTGCACCACCTGGCTATACCTAGAATTATTACTATTATTTTTTTTAATTTTAATTTTTTTTCTCCCCCCCTTTACTTTTTTGCCCAAGCAAGTCTATCTGTATTCATGGGGGGAGGGGTATTTTGTTTACTTGTAAACAAGTATATTTTATTAATGTAAAGAAAAACATTTGTACAAAATGAGAATAAAAATAAATTAAAAAAAAAGAAATTATTAAAGTATTATATAAATATTCCACAAAGTAAACTTTTAAACAATTGAAGTGGAATTACAAGTCAGTTACAAAATAAAAAATAACAAACATATCTTTTACATACACTAACATTATAATAATATTAATTTATTCTATAAATGAAAACAAAATAAATATAGACTATAGGGATGGAAGGAAATTTTATAATTTGAAAATATGCATGTGCAAATAGATGAAAATAAAGAAAGAACGAAAAAGAAAAAGAAAAAAGAAATATGTAAAGTCAATTTGATAGGGAGAAATTTTATTGTCCTGTGATGAAAACATAAGTTTTTGGTCTGAGGAAAATGATATGTTAAGAAGTTCCTGTACCAGAAAAGAATATTTCAACAAGTCATCTGAACTAGAGAGATCTTGGAATAGATTCAGAAGATGCAGAAGAATTTTGGATACCTCCAGTGGAAAAGAGACAGAGACTGGACCAGTTCATCTTCTCTATCTTGCTTCTTCTTTATCTATTGTTTAATATTTCTTTTTTGTAGGTTTTTGCAAAGAAAGTGGCGTTAAGTTGTTTGCCCAAGGCCACACAGATAGGTAATTAATTATCAAGTATCTGAGACCAAATTTAAACTCAGGTACTCCTGACTCCAGGGCCTGTGCTCTATATTCTTCCCCCCGCCCCCTTTGCTTAATATTTCTGACCTTCTCTTGATTCTGTGTGTCACCCCTACTTATGCCCCCTCCTTGTAAATAAATCTCATGTATGTTGCTTGCCCCCTCAAAAAAATAATGCAGCTAAATGTAAATTTATTGCTAAAGGGAAAATGTCTTGTTTATAATCATTTACTTAAGAAAAATAACAAACCATAAAAGAATTACTTTACTGAGCTGAAAAATAATAATGAAATTCACTTGGAGGGACGTATGGTCAAGAATCGCAAGAGAAATAATAAAGAAAAATATTAAGGAATGGAGTCTAGTAGTATTAGAATTAAACAATACTTTTAAACAATTGCTCTTTAGAGCAATCCTCAAAACGCTTTGTCTTTTGGTTAAAAATGGAACATCTTATCTGTGAAATAGTCCTATTACATACATAACATAGAGAAGTAACAAAACTAGTATCCTTTGAGTTCAATATACTCAAAAATCTCTACCTCTAGGATTTGTGACTAGGTGGTGCAGTAGATAGAGTTCCACACCTGGAATCAGGAAGTCATCTCCCTGAATTCAAATTGTGACTTCAAATACCTACTAGCTATGGGAAACTGGGACAAGTTATTTAATTCTGTTTAATCTCAGTTTTTTTTTATCTGTAAAATGAGTTTGAGAAGGAAAGAGCAAACTACTCTACCTCTATAAAAATAAAAGAGTTCAAAAAGTGAGTATCCATCATCGCTTTTTACAAACTGTCAATCTAGTCACTCATGTGCCAGTCCATTTCTTGTCTGTCTGTCTGTCTATCTATCTATCTATATATCTCCTCCCGAATTCCCATTACTCCTTTTCCCATTGTGAACATTGCTGGAAACAGGGAAATGTGATCTTCAGGTTGTGTGATGCAGAATCCAATTAATTTTCTTAGTCAAAAATCATTTATTAAGAATCTACAATGTGCTAAGTAGTGAATAAATCAGATAAATAGTACAATGCATAGAAAGTAATGAACTTGGAGCCAGGAGGACATGAATTTAAGTCTTTCCATGAAAACTTATCATGTGGGTGATCCTAGACAAGCTCTCCATCTCATATTTCTCTCTGTAAAATGGGAAAACCAAATGTGTCTGTCTCCCAGTGTCATGAGAATTGAATGAGGTAACACATGTAAAGTTCTTTGCAAACCCTCAAAGTTATTGTCGTTTAGTCATGTCTGATGCTTTAATGACCCTAAGGAGCATATTGTCTATTGAGTTTTCTTGGAAATAATCATGAAATAGTTTGCCATTTTCTCCAATGCACTAAGGCATGGAGGAATTAAATGAGTTGCCCAGGGTCACACAGCAATTTTCTGAGGTGAATTTGAATCAGGTCTTCCTGTTTCCAGACCCAGAATTCTATCCAATTTTTGATTATTATTATCATTAACACCAGCATCGTTGTTATTGCTATCATAATTATTAACCCTTTGAAAATTTGATATCTAGTAGAGATGGTACCTAGGGCATAGGTTTCCCCCTCACAATTCCTTTCCAGGTCATGGTTCAATGAACAGTTTGACTAGCCAACTTTACATACATACACCACACATTCATACAGGCCACTCCCAAACACACTTACACATACACTCATTCATTCACACCAATCAAATCAATTACACCAATCACAAATCCTGTACAAATTCACTTCCTATTTTCTTTTTTTTTCTCAACAACACACTCCATCTCTCAAATTGCTTTCACATACAAAAAAGAAAGTTAAAACATGAAGATAGAAGATATATTTGAGGATCCAACAGTTTAATTTGGCCCAGGGAGCAAAATGAATGACCACATTCTTCCACCATCTCTGATACATAGGTATTTCCCTATTTTCAAATATCCCCAGACTCTATCAATTCAGTGTATAGAAGCTCCATGTACACTGGACTTGTGTTCTACAATTCCACTCTGAATATATCTATCATTTCATTACAGTGCTATCTTTCTATAGAATACTGGCTAGACAGTGTGATAGATGAGGTTTCAGGACAATATATTCTGTTTAGTTAAAGGTCCTATTTTTGTGCTGTTGCTGTTTTGTTTGTTCCTTTGGGAATTTCAGGCTTGCTCACAGAGATATATTAACTGTTTAGCATTAGGAAACTACTTAGCAAATTATCTTTTTTTCAAGGTGCCCTAGAAAAATCCTCTTACCTGATTGAATGTTATTTTAATAGTTGGAAAAGTGAGTTTGCTTTATCTGATGATGTTTGAGGAGGAAAAGGGTAGATACATTCAGAAATAAATTTATAAAAAGATGCATTCAACTTGTCTTATAGGGCTTTTAAAATGACAAATGAAATATGATTTTTAAAAAAGAAACCTTCCAGAATTGTTTAATGCTTTCTGCTTTTTGATTGAACAATTGTCTGGTTTGATGTTTAATTCAAATATAGAAGTCTGAAAGAATATTAAACAGTTCCAATATCAGAAAGCATTTTCATCATTAGACTATCTCCGTGGTATATGATATAATGTCATGAACTTCTATTTTAGGCAAACTATCATCAATGACCTTTCTTAAATTTCTAAGAGAAGCTTATATATTTGACCCTGAGGAATTACATTAATAGTGAATGAGGAATTTGTCTTGTCTAAAATAAAATAAATCTTACGTGTTAAGATTTATAATCTAAGGAGTAGTCAACTTAGAGTCAGAAGATTTAGAGTCCAGTAATCAACTCTACAACTAACTAGTTAATTGTGTTACATCCAGAAAGTTATAACATATTATTATACTTCAATTATCCCATCTACAATGGCTGGCACATAGTATTTGCTTTATAATAATGTTTGTCCCTTATTTTTTAATTTTTTTTAAGGCAATGAGTTAAGTGACTTGCCCAAGGTCACACAGTTGGGTGATTAATAAGTGTCTGAGACCAAATTTGAACTCAGGTCTTCCTGACTCCAGGGCTAGTGCTCTATCCATTGAACCACCTAGCTGCCCATGCTTCAATTTCGAAGCAGACCATGACATCAGGGAAGCGATGCCATGACAAGCATGTGAATTAGATTTGAGTGAGGGGGTTCTGTGCTAAGTCATTTACCTCACTTTCTCCTCCAGAACTAGTGGGGTTCTTGGCCAGATCAGGAAGATTGGAGATGGTCCTGAATTCCAGGCAATCAGGATTAAGGGACTTGCCCCAGTAAGAGGCAAGTATATGAGATCAGATTCAAACTCCCATCCTCCTGACTCCAAGGTCAGTGATCCATCCATTGCACCAACTACCTGCCTTGAGAAGATGCCTCATAACTATTTACTGTCTAAATGGAACTGAAGACACTTGTCTTAGCTGCTTCATTAGACATTTGTGAGAATTTAGAGAAATAGGGTACAAGAATCTCATTGGATATATTAACATTAGTTACATTATTATTTTAATTAGCAGAATTCTTTTTGTATATTCAATAATTTCCCTGGAGATTCTATAAGTAGTTCGTGGGAATTAAGAGTAAGGATGATTGAGTTTGTATTTAATGTTTTGGCATGCCTTCTGTGAATTCTTAAAGTGATGAAAGTTAGGGAGGAAATGACCAAAAAAGCGAATGTGCATATGTGTATGTGTGTGCACAAACACACACACACACACACACACACACACACAAACATATGCCTACTGCATGGATTTTGCTATTAGAGGAGACTCAAAGAAGGGCAACCTGGATGATGTACATGATTCTACATGATGAATGGCTGAAGGAATGTGGGTTATCATACCTGAAGAAGGGAAGATTCACATAATAATTGTGTTCAAGAATTTGAAGTACTGTCATGTGAAAATTAAGCTTATTTTCCTTGGCTAAAAGGGGTAGAAATAAATCCAAAGGATAGAAGTTGCAAAGGAACACTTGATGTCACAAAGGAAAACATCTCAAAATTTAGAGCTAGCCTTAAGTGGAGTGAGCTGATTGATAAAGTGACAAATTCACTCTCATTTGAGATCTGCAAGCAAAGTCCAGTAACATCTGTCATATATGTTGGTCCTGGGGATTTCTATTGAATTTGATAACCTTGAGTTTTTTTCCACTCTGAAATTCTATGATTTAATGACATATCCTAGTTATAAATCTTAGATGAGAAAGAATAATGGTTGCTCATATTCCCACTATTTCCTCTCTTGTCCTTCCAAGTTATTCATTTGGTTCTCAGTTTTCAGCTTCTGGACTTTTGGTTCCCCATGCCTACTGCAGAGAGAATGGCCCAGTAATACCAGAAAAAGCTCAAAGACCTGTCAAACCAACCAATTTTTTCCTCAGGTTCCTTCTACCTAACTCCACTATGAGTCCTCTTTCTTCCAAGTATATAAGTTAAACTATGCTCTCCACCATGTTTCTATCCATAAATATTAGCGTAAAACAACAAAAGGGAAATAGTGCAATGAGAGAAGGTTTTTCAAGTGCCAGTTTATGAGTTTGTTTATTCTGCAGAAATTTTAGTGCTGCTCAAACTGACTGCTTTTTTTAGTGTTTTAAATCAAACAGTATAATCTGTGGGCTCAAGATCAGAACAGAACCATAAACAGACCTGAATTTACTGGCTCAGGAGAACACCAGTCAATGAGGGGACTTTTATTGCAAGCCCTTTCAGACATTTTCCCCCAACTTTCATTGCTTTAATTATTCACAGGAGACATAACAAAGCTGTGTATTGTTTTGACTACAGATTCTACCATCCAAAATCTTAATCTAGGTGGATTCCTAGCAGAATATCCTAGGAAATGATTCTAGATTCTACTTAAAACATACTTTGGGACAGGATTCACTAGCATTTCTTTTTCTACTACCAATAGGCAAATTCCATTGTAAAGCATTTTGTCTAATCACAATCTTCAGAAAACCCAACTTACAGAAACAATATACAGTATAAATATTATTGTTGAATTGTGGGAGTTGATTCATTATATGGACCCTATTAAAAACCATATAGGACATTCATCTCTGTATTATGACTCATCAAAAGGAAAATGGGAACTTTGGCAGAGGGGATGGATATGTATTGTTTACCAATTTTTTAAGTCTTTCTGAAGTCAATGTATGTTGTGTTTCTCCTGTCAAATATAGGATATGTCTCTGAATAAGCATATAAAGATTTTAGAGATGTAGATGTGGTTCCTATGCCATCCGCATCAACCAGCAGGATTTAGGAATTCATTTTCTATTCCCCTTAATACCTGGAACATCTGGCATCTCCCTTAAATAGCAGTTAGATTAAATTGGTCAGTAAACAATGTGTTCCTAGGTTATGAACATGTGATGAATTATAACTTTTTATTATAGTACTTTGAGGGAAAGATGCTGACAATACAGTCAAACTCAGAGGTCAACTAACAATGTAAATGGCACTGACAAGTACAAAGTATGGGCAATGTGGTGTGGTAGAAAGAACACAGACTCTGGAATCAAAGGTCTGCGTTCAAGCCCCATTTCTTATTTTTATTGCCTGCATAGGGATGGACAAATCAGTAACACTCCCTAGTTTTCTCAGTCATAAAATAGAGACATGGTTTTAAGTCTGTTTCCAATTTAAAAAGATATCATATCAAGGGATTCATAGAGGAGTTTTAGGAGAAATGAAGATGAAGAAGAAAAAAATTACATGATAGAAAAGAAAAAGAGGAGGGGAGGAAAAGGGGGGAAGGAAAGAAAGAAAGATGAATTTGAAGAGTGAAGAAGAAAAGAAGCAAGATCATGAAGGAGACAAAAAAAAGGGGAAATGAAATGGAAAGGGGAAGTAGAAGGAGGAAGAGAGGAAAGGTTGCTATGAAATGGAAGCCTTAAGCAGATGCTACCCCAGAATATACCAGCTGGTGATGTTTTTGAACCCAGGCTATCAGAAATGTTTATGAGAATTTGGTGGTAAAAGGATTTAGAAGGAGAATGCATGTAAGTTTGAGATTTGGGGGCATTTTGTGTGGACAGATACAAATCAAGCAGTTCCTGGATACATGCTAATTCTTTCCTGCTGAGACATGTACCTCTGTTATAATGTCATTGTCTTCCATAAGGTTGTTAGTGTATCTCAGCAGTTCAGAGAGCTAGGCCAACTATATTAGACCAACTATGGTCAATATTATCCCTAACCAGAGGAAGAAAAGCAAAGCAAACCAAAACAAACAAACAAAAACAACCCTTCAGAATCTGATGGACACTTTATAAAAATGATTTCTTATGTATCTCTTTCCCTTAATTCTAATTCCTCATACCGAAAATGACTAATCTGTAAACATGTTTAACAAAAATGTGTACACACAATGCTAACTTGACTATTTGCTGCTGAGCGGAGGGGGGTGAGAAGGGAAGGGGAAAGGATATTTTGTAACTTAAAAATATATGTGTGTTTATAGAGGATAATATTTAAAAAGTTGTTCTTGCATTGAGAAAGCATCCTGAGATATTGGCTAAAATCTGAGGGCCATGCTTGATGTAGCACCTCTCTCAACCTTCTGTCTCTGTAAAGGGGATGAAAGAAACTCCCTCTAACTTCCCCATTCTTTCAGTTTTTTTTTCACCATCATTTCTACAAGAGAGAAGTTCAAAATAGAAGCTAGTTTCTGTATTTGACAGTGACAGTGGCATACACTAGGCTAGAATGGGCTGCTTTTAAATTAATAGCTTATGTCCCTCTAATTTGTCCTTTGATTCCTATGATTTCATTTTGCTTTGTATAAATGAAAAACATGGTAACTTCTCTTCTTTTTTTACAGAGAATAGCTTGCATAAAGATTTTAGTAAGAGTTGAATCTTTATAATATGAAAGAACCACCCACAAAAGTCAGAGAGAAGAGGTGGCAGCAAATCTACATGTAAGTCACAAATGTAACATAATAATTCTCCTAATTCATCTGAAATTTTTTAAGTATCAATCAGCAATTAAACAGCTAAACCTAATAGAGATAAGCCTTTGAGATAGGCAAGTTAACAACCTAGGAAAGAGAACTCCTATTGTTCTCACCTTAAGCACAGATTCTCTTGCTTCCATGTTGGCATTTACTTTCATGTAATGCTCATGGTGTTACTTAAAATGTTCTTCAATCAACCTTTTTCATGCAAATAGGGCTTTATATGAGAAATATCATAACCTTTGCATACCCCAGTTTCTGGGAGCTCTGGTAAGCATTCTTTCTGCTTACATATAGGGGATTAGATCTTTCCAAGGTCCTGGTCACTTCACCAATTCTTTACTCTTTCAAGACATGTTGAAGAGGAAAAAACACTAGTCCAATAGTGAAGACATAATAGTGCAGGTAGGAATTTGGTTCTTACAAAATTACCATGAGCAAGACACATGTTCTCTCTAAGTCAGCTTTATTTTCCTCATTTATAAAATGAATGTGAAAACATTCATGCTACTCATCTCAAAGAAAGAGTATAAATCTCATAAAGGATTTATCTGCCTGCCTCAGTCTACCCTAGAGTAGCCCTTCCTGTTTTTTATCTTTAAATGTGTCTTGACCTGTATCTTACTGTCTCAGACCTTGTTCTGACTTTAGTTAATATGATCTATGAAAACCTGCATGTTAACTGAATGTTAAATGTTTATTCTTTTACTTTTTTTTCAAATAACCTGTTTGCATTCACAAGAGATCATTAATAACATGTTAGAGAGAGAACTAAATTGGCATTTAGACAATGGACAGGAACACAATGGACCCCAAAACAGTTCCATCTATGATATCTTCAACAAATGATCCTTTTACCTTTCTTTAAAATATCTAGTCAAGAGAAACTTAATTATGTTCCATGGGAGTCATTTCTGCTTTGTAAAATAAGTTGTTGATAAAGATTTCCTACTCCCCAGTTTTAGATCAAGTCTTAATTTGTTCTGAAATTTGAACTGTTTGGTCCTGTTTATGCCCTCTGGGATCAGGCTAAAAAGGTTTTATTCCTTTTCCTTTTTTACACAATAGTCCTTCAAAAATTTATTAATGACTATTGCTCCCCTGCCAATTCTTTCTCTTTTCTCAATAAAAAAATTCAGAGTCATCATTCAATATTCATATGGCATGAACTGAAATTTTTACTACCATGTTCAACCTCTTCTAGGCACTCTCCAGCTTCTCTAGAACTTTTCTTTTTTTAAAGTAATTTTAAGGGTTTTTTTTTTGGCAAGTCAGTGGGGTTAAGCGACATATAGCTAGGTAATTATTAAGTTTCTGGGGCAGAATTTGAACTCAGGTCCTCCTGACCCCAGCGCTGGTGCTCTATCTCCTTTGCTACCTAGCTGTCCCTATATACAACTTTTCAAAAATGCTTCAGCTATATTCTGAATGGAGAATTAAGTGACTCTGCCAGCCACATTATCCTAAATACTCAGATTTTTAATGTAGCCAAAGAGCCATTTAAGTTTTCAGTTGTCATATTTCACTATAGATTTATCTTGATTTTATAGTATCACTAAAAGGTTAAGATCTGCTTTTAAAGTTGTTGTATTAGTGTCTTTTGTTTTTATATTCTACTCATTTCTTTTTTGTGGTTCTGTTCCTTCATTCCACAATAATTCGTCACTTTTCTCTCATACCTCCTATTTGTCATTTTTATTAACTAATAATATCCCATTACATTTATATTGCACAGTTCATTTGGCCATCACCCCCCCCAAAATAATTCCTTGCTTTATTACTGTCTTTGCTACCTAAAAAGCAAAATACTACTACTATGAATATTTTAGTTTATATGTGTCTTTCTATTTTTAATTAGAACTCAGGTCTTATGATTCTAAATATAGTATTTCTTCATTTTGTAGAATGCTCTTTCAGTCTATCATTATCCAGTTTGTCTGGTGATAAGAATACCTTTCATTCAAACTTCATAGGTGATCATTAACTCAGTCTATTGAAAGGACTATTTCTGACTATTACTTTGCCTTTGGTTATCTGGTTATTTATGGTACTGTGAAAGTCCTAAACTTAAAGTATTCAACCTTTGCACATAGAGAGAATTTTTCTTAATTGAATAATTGCCAATGCCAAGAAATTTATCTAAAAAAGAAAAGACAGTTTTATACCCTAGACCAAAGACCTCATAAACCTGAGATGTAAATGGCAAAATTATTTGACCACATATGTCTATTGAACCATCCCTAATCTCTGTGATGCTCTCATCAACTCTTCAAGCCCACTGCTAAATGCTGAAATAGAAGAGATGGAATGTGATGCTTGGGGATCTACTTAATATAATTACACAGTTCTCTCCAGGAACATGAGATGATTATGACCATCATTCTGAGGGTGTTAATAGGCCAAAGTCCCATCAAAATTAATTACTCCAGCAATGAGCCCTTGGCCTGAAGCAGGACAACCAAGTTATAGCTTGTAAAATGTCATTTTTAACCAGGAAGCCACATTAAACTTGACACACAATAAAACTGCAGACAGTAGACATTAGAATATGTACCTACATGTTGTTCCATACTATAAAATGTGAAAATGAGGTTCAACCACATCTTCAGCTCTTAATGGCAAGAAACTATGCAATCCCTTAATAGACAATCAAATTTGAGGACAAAAGAGTAGAATCCCTAAGTGAATTATTCTAAGTTCTAAGGATTGTGCCTAGGCATTGAGCTTGAATTTCAACCTTGCTCCCCCTCCTACTTTCCTTGATGGTGACTATAAAGACTCTATAGGTATTCTGAAACAACATTGCTGTTAGAATTATAGTTCTTAGAAACCAAACAAAATATTATATTCTTAAACATTTAATCATTTCTAATCATCAGTGTAACATGACCCCTCAAAAGTTAAAATCATTTTCTCCTGCACTAACAGATTATAGAGGCCAGAATGAGCCTGGAATAATCTTTTATTCTTTTTTCATTGGAGTATTTTTGAAGCATTACATTCAATTCAGCATATCACAATGTAGGAATGTTTTTAATAAATTAACTTAAATAATCACTAGTGGTGCAATGAATAATGTGTTGGACCTGAATTTAAATTCTACCCTATGTATTTACTAGGTTTATAATACTGGACAAATCACCAAATTTTATTTCTGCCTCAGTTTCTTTATCTTTAAAATAAGAATAAGAATAATATTTTCTTTTTAGGTGAAGTAATTTTCTAATGATTTGAGTTCCAGCAATGGTGGCCTTGGAATCAGGATTGCAGGTGGGAAAGTGCAACAAACCAACCCGAAAAGCCAGAGAGAGACTCTAGACATAAGGGTACTTTGGACTTAGAATTGGGACTACATTCAAGAGATAATGTATGAATGTCATTCCTTCTCCAAATCCCCCAGTGGAGTGGGACTGGAATTTGGAGGATTCTCACAAATCAGGAGAGTAAGTTTCTATATTAATGTCTATATTTTACAATCAAATATTTCTTTATAAAAGCTAAAACAATTATTTGGAAAAACATGACTGGGTACAGAGGATCACCCCTACAGCTGCACAACAACCATCAGTTAGGGTTGGAAATAATGGTAGTGAACTTAGTCCTTCCTCTAGATTCCCTTAAGGGCATCAGAGATCCCTGGGGGAGGAGGCAAAATCCTAACATATTCATCCTTGGTGGGGGCAAGTATACTCTGTGTTACATGCAGACAAAAATAAATGACAAATCAAAGAATATGTTCCTTAGGCATTCAAGAAAAGCATTCCCTGCCCCAATCCCCAGTACTCAACAGCAGAGAATCATCGATTGTCTCCAGTTCCAATGGGATAACTTTAGTTCCAAGAACAACATCCTAAAAGAAGGTGTCAATGACAAGGTTTGATGCTGGTGTTCTATAATCAGAATGGTTATTTACCTTTTCCATCCTATGGGAACACTGAATAACAAGTCCAGTTTTAAGAAATATTTTATAAAACTAATGGCCAAATCTTTTTTTAAAATATTGCAACAAAAATAATAGATACAAAATAATTATGGTATTTATTAAAAGGCTTGATAACATGTAGCTAAACTCACAGTTGTTTATATTTGTTTACATGGCAAGAGGGAACACATTCCAGATACTGTTAGAGTACTTAAAAACACAGCTGTGAAAATAGCAAGATACGTAAGGAAGCTTTGTCTTGCTACATTAAGCACCAGGGTTGAAAATACCCAGAAAAACATGAACACATTTGTTTTTTTCTAACTGGATCCTGTCCTTCTCACCTTCTTTACCTTAATCTCAACTGAATTTAAATTGAGCAGATGCAAATTAACATGAAAGGACATCATCCCCTCCTCCCAACCCGTATCATTGTAAGATCTAGAAATGTCTACTTCCCAAACAATTCCTGTCATTTCTTAATTATACTTTTAGCATTAGAATCACTATTTGCAGAACTTAATATTTCATGAATTAATTTCAAATTTTTATTCTCTGTTTATTCTTTCTTTAGGTTTTTTTTTTTCACAAGGCAAATGGGGTTAAGTGGCTTGCCCAAGGTCACACAGCTAGGTAATTATTATTAAGTGTCTGAGACCAGATTTGAACTCAGGTACTCCTGACTCCAGGGCTAGTGCTCTATTCACTGCACCACCTAACCACCCCATTTATTTATTCAAAAGGAGATTTCTTTATTTTTGAATTTTAAAATTTTTCCCTAATCTCTCTTCCTTTCCCCCTACCTCCCACAGAAGGCAGTCTGTTAGTCTTTTCATTGTTTCCATGGTACACATTGATCTAAGCTGAATGCTATGAGAGAGAAATCATATCCTATAGGAAAAAAAATAAAGTTTAAGAGATAGGAAAATTACATAATAAGATAAAATTAAAGGTCTTTGGTCTTTGTTCAAACTCCACAATTCTTTATCTGGATACACATGATATTCTCCATTGAAGATAACCCAAAATTGGGCCTGATTGTTGTACTGATGGAATGAGCAAGTCTATTAAGATTGATCATCAACCCCATGTTGCTGTTAGGGTGTACAATGTTCTTTTGGTTATCTATCAGCATCAGTTCATGCAAATCATTCCAGGCTTCCCTGAATTCCCATCCCTCCTGGTTTCTAATAGAACAATTAGTGTTCCATTACATACATATGTCACAGTTTGTTAAGCCATTCCCCAATTGAAGAGCATTCACTTAATTTCCGATTCTTTGCCACCACAAACAGGGCTGCTATAAATATTTTTGTACAAGTGATGTTTTTACCCTTTTTCATAATCTCTATATTGCTGGATCAAAGGGAATGCACATTTTTATTGTCCTTTGGATGTAATTCCAAATTGCTCTCCAGAAAGGTTGGATGAGTTCATAGCTCCATCAAAAATGTATTAGTGTCCCAAATTTCCCACAAACCTTCCAATATTGAACATTGTCCTTTCTGGTCATTTTTCCAATTCTGAGAGGTGTGAAGTAGCATCTCAGAGATGCTTTAAAGTTTCAAAAGCTTATAATATAATTGACAGGATTCACTACATAATTGACACTGGAAATATGTTTCCCTAAATGAATTAAGTGGCTGCTGAAAAACACAATGTTCAAAGACTAGAAGACACTGGAATAGTTGATATTTCAAAGGATAATTTTTCTTCTTCTGTAATTATGTTGTGTTTTTATACATACACACTTGGCAATATGTGTGTTTATTATATATATTTTTTGAATTGAGAATATTAATAATAATAATAATTGTAATAATGCTTGTTCTTTATTCTAGAAGAAGACCATTATATCAGAGAGATGATATCATGACAAGCACATGAATTGGATTTGGGTGAGGAGGTGTTGTACTAAATCACCAGTCTCACTTTCTCCTCCAGAGACATCTGGATAAGTTGCCTGGAGATGCCTTTGGATGCCAGGAAGTAATTTCATTTATATTACCCTTAATGTTTATTTTCATATATTGTCTCATTTGATAATCACTGAAATCTTATAATGCTGCTATAAGTCTAGCTTGGAGCATGAAGCAAAGAACCTGGAGCTAGGAATTCTACCTCAAGCATTTACTAGTTCCATGATTCTAGTTAAGTCACATTCTTAGCTTAAATTGTTCTGTCAGCAATGAATGCCCTCCTTAGTCATCATCTATAAAATGAAGACATCATTTCTAATTCCTTCAAAATTATTTTCAATTTTATTCTACTATTAGTGAACTATACAGATATAATCTTTTTAATTTCAATGCCCCCTTGTATTTTGCCTGCCTTACCTATCGTCATTCAAATAATGTAATTCCTTATTACCACACCTACCCCCCCCAAAAAAATGATTCAGTTTTGGGAAAATTGAAATGTATTTCATGAAATATAAATTCAACTCTTCCTCCTTCCCTTCTTTTGGCTCTTTACCTTTCCTTTAAATATCTATCACAGGGGTTGGCTAGATGGCACAATGGATAGACACCGGCCCTGGAGTCAGGAGTACCTGAGTTCAAATATGGCCTCAAACACTTAAGCTGTGTGGCCTTGTGCAAGCCATTTAACCCCATTTGCCTTGAAGAAACCTAGAAACAAAAACAAAAAAAATAAATAAAAATCTAGCACATTGGACCCTTTTTTATGCCATTTCTGATTCCTCATTGTTCTTTGATTAACTTTCAAGTTAATGGTATTGACTGTTTTCCACCATCATTCTTTTTCAGTATAACTATGATTCCTAAATTGTCCCTGAAATTTTTTTCTGCAATACCAATTTATCTTATGTTGAATTTGTGAGGTTTTTTTTGCTTTTCTTATGTCAAATTTTAAATTCATTGTTTGAATATAGACATCCAACTCTAGCATTATCTTTTTCAGAACTTCTAGAATTTTGGGAAATTCTTCCATTATGTGTTATAAAGTATCTACTCTTTTTTGTTTTATTTGTTTCTTCTTTGGATTATCTGATGTCTGGCCAGAATTTTATCTAAATATTTTTCTTTAAAACTTTTAGTTCTCTTTTGAACAATCCTGTAGTTTTCTTTCATTGGTCTATGAATGATCCTGAAAAGTTGTTTATCTTGCTCATTTTCCCCCTTTTCAGAATTTTAGTTAATTTCTGTTAAAGCATAATTCTAATTGTGATCTTTTTTTGGAAAACCTGCTTATTTTTCACCTTTGTTAATGAAATCCAATCAACTTATCTATTTGACAGCTCAACTGGAAACTATGTTCTCTCTTCAGTTTCTTTTTTTTCTTTCAAAGCGTTTGTATCAGTTTGTATTTCTCAATAATTTCCCCCTCCCATTTTCTACTATATTAGTAAGGCCAAGTCATTTAAACTTGGTGCTCCCCCTCAATTTAAAACTTTAAGTGACTTGTCCAACATCACACAATTAAGAAAGAATTAAGTGTTTGAGGTCAAATTTGAACTCAGGTGCTCCTGACTCCAGGGTTGGTGTTCTATTCACTGTACCACTTAGCTGCTCTTGTATTTACTTTTAAATGATTTTGTATTTAATTTGGTATTTTGTGGTCATTTATGTTCATGTTGTTCCCCTTCTCAAAATAAAATATAAGTTCTTTGATGGTAATATCAAACCTTGTCATGTTTTGTTTGTCCAGTTGCTAGTATAGTAATGGGTAGGCACTTAAAAATTATTTAATTGAATTATTGAGAAAGAAACTTTAGCTACATTCATATATGAGAGGAGCTCTTTCACTTTTGGACAACTCCATTGTTGAATCCCTTTTTTGGACTCCCTCAATCTTCCCAGGTGAACACTGAAGCGGCAGGAGACAAGAAGACAAGTTCTACCTTTGCACCAAGTTTTCCAAGATCTCTATTTCTTGAACCAAATAGCAGTGCTTAAATACCTCTCCAGTCCCTAATCTACTCCCACAGCACTTAGGAGAACAAGACTGGTGCTCAAGGAGGCAGGTAAAATAACTTGCCGTGCTCCCACACACAACAGTTCCTAACACTCCATTGTGGGAAATTTCAGCTCTTTTCCCTTGAAATTCCTTACTATTAAGAAAACAGGGAGAATAAAGCTTTGCCACTTATTTGGAACTTTAGAGAGACTGAGTTATTCCTTCCAGGGAAGAGTTTAAAGATCCTTGTAGTCAGAACTTGAAATTCAAGTGGGTCAAACTGATAACATGACTCCATTCAAAATGTAGAGATTCAAGGGTTAGTTAGGGTGAGTGTGAGATTGAGTTAAATTGGCCATCTAATTTATGAATTTTTTCCCATTGTTTAGAAATTTTTTCCTGTCTTCTTGCTATTTATTTTAATTTTGCCATAAGTCATTCTGTTATGGGGGGGGGGGGGTGCTAGTTAGACATTCATGCTAAAAAGTAACTCTGCAGACATTTGTCAATCACACAGCCTACTGTAAATACATTTTTAGATTTTTTTCCCCCCTTCCCCACTGAAGTCCTCCTCTTGGCAATATGGCAGTGATATAAGATTCTTGACAAAGCTTGTGTCATTAGACCACTCACTTTAATAGAACCAGTTGAGCTGTAAATATACTGTGTTGGGTAAGTTGAAGCATATATCTGTGGCCCAGGGATTTGAATAGTTCAGTTCAGAGAAGTTCAGCAAGCATTTGTCTGCAGTGACATTTTTTTGTTTCAGCTATAAAAATGATTGAATATGGCTGACATATTAAGAACTGCACTAATAGTTGAGGTAGGGAGAAACCACACCTACTTCAGTGAGATACTGTATGTAGGTGAGAGACCTGTAATCAGATTTCACATTCTTTTGCATAGAGTATAGACTTATCCTGGGCTCTTATTGAATATTCCATACCTATTCTCTCTCTCTGCTTATTATACCATGAACTTACTTTTGTTCTATAGTCTATGCCTGTCCTAATTAGGAAGAAAATAAAATTCTCATTAACTCTAGATCTTAGAATAACCTTATGTCTTTTCTACTTCATTATCATTCATCATTTCCCCTATCCCTTTTCTTTTCCTGCTATTCCATGTATCTCATAGCTATTTTTGTGATCTCTTTGTGATCTTCTTGGTTTTTAGCAGTTAAGTGTCATTTAGTGACCTACCCCAGTGTTGACATTCAGTCAGTGCTTCCATTAATGACAGCCTCATTAAAGTATACCATCTATCGGTTCAGAATTAATTAAAAAGACTGCAGGAATAAGAGAAGACCATTGATTGTCTGAGTCTCTGTGATACTCATACTGAATACCAGACATATATATTGCAGGTCTATTTGGATTATTGATTTAGTTCTACATGAGTATTACTACTTTTTTTAAAATCAAGAAGGGTTAACTGGATCAATTGTACAGATTTTGTGGTGAAGAGAAGGCATATTCAACTTGAAATGAGTCTCATATCATGGAAAAGAATAGTTTTACCTAACAGAGGGAAACGGTGGCTTGGTAGATAGAACATTAGGCCTGGGATCAGGAAAACCTGAGTTTAAATCCAATCTTAGACATTTCTGAGCTGTATGATTCTAGGCATATCACTTGACCTTTGATTGCCTGACCAAAAAAAAAAATCCATTAGCTGAGAAAATGACAAAGTAATTCAGTATCTTTGCCAAGAAAATTCCATGGACATTTATGATTCAGATAGTCACAAAAAAGTTAGAAATGACTGAACAACTGAACAACAAATTTTAGAAGATCAACATATCACAGGTTTAGAAAGGATTTCAAGTTTTTGAAGACCAAATCATACAACAGCTATTTTCATATTAACATTACAGACCAATTGATTCTGAAGGATTTTTAAGCAATTGTCAAGATGGAACAATTAATCATATTAAATCACCAAGACTTCTTATCAAAGTGGAAAGGTACCCACGTCTTATCTATTTCCACATGCTCAACAAGTCATCTGCAGGAATAAGCTGATCTCACTGAAGAGTTCTTAAACAGTATCTCTGAAAGAAACAACATATATACCTTCATAAAAGAGATGTAAAATAAGTTTTTAATAATGCAACAGTCATGAATCTTGGCTAAACATTTTCAATTCTTTTGGTCTGAGGTGGGGGCAAAGGTTTTGGGGAAATAAAGAGCATAGGAAAGAAGGAGTAAAAAATGGTACCTTTTTAAAAAAATAAGAAATGATGTAATGCTTTGGAAAATGTCCGAAGAGGTATTTATAAAATAGCAGCTCCTATCTCTCATGTGAATCATATGTATTTTTATAACTGCCTCCTTTGCCAGTGTATTCTTAGGGATTTAGTATTTAACTAGCATGAGGGGGATGGGAGACAATTCAACTTTAGCTAAAATTAAATATGAAAAAGAATCCAATTTAAATCAAGGAAAATCTAGGTGAACTGGAATACAACCCAACTCTAACATAAATGATATTACTAAAACCTTGTAGTTCTAGAACTAAAGACATATAATGACATTTGAAAAATGATGTCTAATAATTCTCCTTGGTTCTAGGGTCAAGGGTTCTAGCACTGAATCTTCTAAATTGTCTCTCTGATTATATGTTAAATTCCCAAAGCAAACAAACTCTAAAGATATATAATTCCTATATCAATAGAAAAAGGAGGGATAGCCTATCCCACTTTTCTTCACCATCTTCCCCAAATCTGGGCTACCCAGTTCTTATCTGGTAATAGGAGGCCAGGAGATAATGCAACTACAGGAGGAGGGTGACCTCCCCAGTCTTTCCCACCCCCCTACTTCCGTCCCCACCCTGATTACCTAGAATCCTTATGTTATTTCCTCTTGTTTTCCTTCCACTTTTCCTTCCTCAGAGAAATCTCATAAGGTAGGCCATCCAGAAGATCACCATGACTCCTCAAACCATTTGAATAAAATGGGAGTCATCTTTTGAAGATATGGAAGACTGCCACTACTTTCGATCTGCCCTGACAATGCATGCTAAGATCTTTCAGATCTTGCCATTTCCCCCATGTACTGTTATTGGACCTACAGATGGAACCTATAGACACTTGTTTCTTGCCCATAGTCCTGCTGCTATATCCTTAGAAGTTCTGGGGTGTTTATACCTCCTGTAACTGAATTTTATTTCATATATTATCTCATCCAATTAAGATTTCAAACTCCTTGAGATCTAGGATTATCTCATTTCTCCCAGAAAGGCAGAACTTTCTAGGCCAACTCAGCATGCAAAAATACCTTGGGACAATTCTGGGATAAAGAAAGTTTGGGAGCACCAATTGTTTCTATGTCCAAAACAGTCTTTGTTCAAACAAATGTACCAAATGCACAGAAAATCATGACTGGGTTATAGCTCTATGAGTCAAGGTAATTATTCCTCCCAAGAAAAATAACGACAGACAATCCTGTCTGTTCTTGCATGGGCATTTTATCTTGCTAATTGATGCAGACTTAAAAGGGAAGTAAAGTTGTCAGCTTTGGGAGTTATCTCTACAGTAAGCAATTAGAAAATATGATTTGGGCAAGTTATGTTTCTTTTTGTATGGGAAAGAATATAAAATATTGTGTGAATTTTCAATTCATTAGCTTCAATTGAAATTGATATTTGCCATAGGAGAACCTTGTGAAAAAGGAGCTTTTTCAAATAAATAAATAAAAATCAGCTGAAAAAAAAAGGATTATCTCACTTCTCCAACTTGCATCCCCAGTTTTTAACAAAATCATTGGGATCTCAATGTCTTTTCATTCTTTTATTTATTCCCCTAAGAAATTAAAGGCATTTCAGTTAATGTTCATCCATTCATTCATTAAACAAATATTTTCAGGGTCAGGATTTAAATCTTTGAATATTTATAAAATACAGAGAAATGTAGGAAGATGTATATGATATGGTTCCTCTCCTTAAGGAGATCATAGATATATTCAAGTAATCAGATAACTAGAATATGAGGCAGAATAAGAAAGTTGACATAAGGTTGTTTCAATAAAAATTCCTTGGTATTGGAAGATGGACAATGAAGCTGTTTTGTTTTGTTTCATTTTCTTTGTTTTCTGAATGGAGGCTCAGATTAAAGTTCCATGGATAGAATGATTTACCCAAGATATCAGGAAATGACTTCCTACATTTCGATAGAAATTATCTATCGTTATATGTATGTGGTTAATTTATTTCAAGCATTAAAAATCCTATAAGAGTAGAATTCTGGAAGAATCACAAATGGGCACTTAGCATCCATCTGAGGGGATAGATGGTTCACCAAGCAGCTAAAGCTCAATAAGAAAGAAATCTTTGAACTCATGATGTATCAGGCACCTGGACTTAGCAAATGAACTAAGAAGATATCTCCCTCAAAGCAGGAGGATGAACTTGAGAGAAAAAAAAAAAGTGAGTCAGGGAAAAAAGGAAGAAAAAATGACCTTGCTGAGAGGCACTTATAAAAAGCAGGGGAGTTGTGTCTATGAGAATTGCACTTGACCTTTAGTGGTGAGGTCAGTAGAGAGGAAGTAGACCCAGATTTTGGCCTAGAATAAAAAGTTTAGGAACCAAGTTTCACCTGAAAATAACCACATCATGAATTTCTTCTACTTTATTGGCCAGGACAGAAAGGAATAAAAAAAGGGTGAGTAAGAACTTCCAAGGAGCTAAAATAATGGGGATAGACAGTGAGGATGAAGGAGGCAGCTGCAAAATGGATTCCAAATAATGCCTTTAGAAACAATTTTATGGGGATTAATATAGAAATGTCTTCTTTATCCTGAATCCTCATACCTCAGAAAGAATGAAGAAACATTTACTTTTAAAAGATGCAGAGAATTATGGCAGTGTTGTCAGCTTGAATTAATATCAGCTAGAGATCTGGAAATTTGTTTTATTATTTATCAACTCCAGAGAGACAATGCAGGGTAACAAACAGAGCTGGGTTCAAGTCCCACCACTGAAACTTACTAACTATATGATCCTAGGCCAGTAATTTGATCATTCTGAGACTCAGATAATTTTCCAAGACCATAAATTTAGACTGATCATAAATTAAATATATGCATAGGTAGAAGCAATTCCCATACAGATCAATCAAATATGCCAATTAGTACTCTAGGTACCAAGAAAGAAGGGGGGGGAAAGTCAATCAGTTTTTGACTTCAAAATGTTAATAATTTAGCCTATGGAGACATCTGTGTGTTTGTGAAATAGATACAAAATAGAACCATAGGTCCCTGTTATATTGAAACATCCAATCTAGAGAAGGTCTGGTAACATTGATGTTAGAGAAAATATCTCTTGGGACCACCATAGGAAGAGTCAGAAATTTTGTCTGTCATGATTTATTTAGTATTATTAGTAGTAGTAGTAATAGTAGTAGCATTAGTTTTAAGCACCAGAGCTATCTACTATAAGATTTAAAGATTTGCTCTAACTATGCAATTTCCTGCCCCCCCTTCTGTTATCTACATGGCTGTATATTTCTGCATAATCCCCGCCAATTAAAAGTCATGGAGAAATGAAATGAAGATCTTGCTTTAGTGGCTATACACAGTTCCCTAGGAGAAACAATACTCCTCCTCCTCAAGCTTGGAGAAGATGTAGGAAATATAGGGTGGTTGGGGATTGTGTATAAGGAAGATAGGGTTATGAAGCAAGTAATCTAAAGAGATAAAAGGGATCAGGGAGACCTGTGGAGCAGGGCAAAGACTACTGAATAAGGTCCAGAACTACTGGAGTTCTCTGAGTCAGTTAGGGTTACTCTCCATGACAAGTACATGAAATGAATATAAATCAGTAGGCACTTGCATCGTTAGGAACTCTTTCTCTCCTTCTCAAAAGTCCAAGAAGAATCACTTCCACCCACCCTCATTCCTCTCTCCTGTGGATCAGGGAGTTTTTTTTTTGTTTTTGTTTTTTTTTTTTAGGTTTTTGCAAGGCAAAAGGGGTTAAGTGGCTTGGCCAGGGCCACACAGCTAGGTAATTAGTAAGTGTCTGAGACCAGATTTGAATCCAGGTACTCCTGACTCCGGCGTGGCGCTTTATCCACTGCGCCAGCTAGCCGACCCCGGATCAGGGAGCTTTTAACTTGGGTTCTATAAACTTTTTTTTGTTGAATGTGTTCACAATTAAATTTCAATTTAATTGGTCTCCTTTGTATTTTATACTTTTAAAAGCATAATTCTGAAAAAAAGGGTGCACAAACTTTATCAAACTCCCAAAGGGATACATGGCAAACCACAGAAAGTTAAAAGCTATGCCCTAGACGGTATTTTTAAAATGATTTCCTAGTTCCTTTTCGAATCCCAAACCACCACAGTAGTTTGTATATGTATGCTTTTCCCCACTGCATACGGACTTGAATTTTCTTGTAATCGGCGTAAACAGAGCTGATCGTCTTAAGGTGTTCTTATATTTCACAGAGGATATAAACTGTAGACTTTAAATTCTGCCTAGGAAGAGTGTGAAAAGATTTATCAGCGGGATTACTGAGCAAAAGTCTAGTTTTACAAATGATTATATAACACTTCCAACAAATGGGACTTTGAAAAAGAGAGTTTGGGATGTCTAAATTTCTCAAATATTAAAAAAGTCACTATTTATTATTAATATTATTTATTATGGTGGAGGAGTAAGAACTTGTGCCAGAAGTAATTGGCAAAGTCTGTATGGATGGTAGGAATGGATGGAAACCAGAGGATAAGTTCAATTTGGCTAACTCTAACAATCAGAGTTAGATGGATATGGTCTGTTGCAATCTCAACAGAGAGAGTTGAAGAGAGTACAGATCTCTCATTCTACATGACATAATGTTTCGTAAGTGCAGTAAATATAGTTTTAGATGGGTTACTCAATAGAATCTTGAATTTATACAGGGAAAGGATATCTACTTGTATCAGGGGTAATAGAGTACAAGAGAAATTTAAGCAATAATAAATGGCATCCAACAATAAATCACCAGATATTTCAAAAGTACCTACGATGTGGTGGCTAATGAGCTACTTTGTAAAAAGTACAAAGAATGGAAGGATTTCTTAGACTCACATAGCTATAATTTCCCCAAGAGACCTATGTTGTTTTTTTTTTTTGGCAAGGCAATGGAGTTAAGTGACTTGTCCAAGGTCACATAGTTAAAGTAATCAAATATCTGAATTTGCATTTGAATTCAGGTCCTCAACTTCAGGGCTAGTGCTCTATCCACTGTCCCATCTAGCTGTATCAGTCCTATGATTTTATAAAAAAAAAAATATTTATTTGCTTTTCCAACAACATGAAACGATAGTTTTCACCAGTCTTTTATTGCAAGGTTTTGAGTTTTACATTTTTCTTCTTCCCTTCCCACTCTCCCTACAGAAAACAATGTAATATAGGCTTTACATGTGTAATTATGTTAAACATAAATCCATATTAATCATGCTGTGAAAGAAGAATCAAATTCAAATGGATAGAAAAAAAGTGGAGAGGAAAAAATAGACATAATATACAAGACAACTTTTAAAAATTGAAGAAAATAAATTTTGGTCTGCATTTAAATTCCATAGTTCCCTTCCTGAATAAGGATGGTTTTTCCATTACAAGTCTTTTAGAATTGTCTTCGATTATTGTACTGCAAAAATGAACAAGTCCATCATAGCTGATCATCATTCATTGTTGTTGTTTAATGTGTATAATGCTCTCCTGGTTCTGCTCATTTCACTCAGCATCAGTTCATGTAAGTCTTTTTCAGACTTTCCTGAAGTCCTGTTCCTCAAAATTTCCTTTTTTTTTTTTTTTTTTTTTTTTTTTTTGGTTTTTGCAAGGCAAATGGGGTTAAGTGGCTTGCCAAAGGCCACACAGCTAGGTAATTATTAAGTGTCTGAGGTGGGATTTGAACTCAGGTACTCCTGACTCAGTGCTCTATCCACTGTGCCACCTAGCTGCCCCTCCTCAAAATTTCTTATACAACAATAATGTTTGATAAGATTCATATACCACAATCCCCCAGTTGAAGGCTATATCCTCAATTTCCAAATCTTTGCCACCATAAAAAGAACAGCTATGAATATTTTTGTTCATGTAGGTCTTTTTCCCTTTTCTTGTAATCTCTTTGGGATACAGACCTAGAAGTGGTAATATTGGATCAAAGAATATATAAAACTTCATTGCCCTTTGGAAAGTCTATGATTTGAATCCTATATAGATTTTATGATCTCCATTTCACAGATAAGGAAATTAAGGCTGAGACAAATAACTAAATGTCTGTGCCATTACTTTCCCATGCATTCAAATCTAATGATCTTTCTATTACACTTTCTTCTGAAAACCTTTGTCATTTCCAGAGAAAAATTAAATGATGAAAATTCAGCTTAGGAAACTTGACACTCAGAGGTAGTAGAAAATAATGCACCAGGAACCAAAATTAAACCCCAAAGTATCCTAAGGGGTATGGTCAAATGGAAGCCATGTCATTACCATGACATAAAAAAACTAAGATAATACCTTTAGTCTTTCAACTTGTCACTATTTCACTGGAAAGATCAATGAATAAAACATTCCCAGAGGCAGTAGTTAAAGATACCATGAAAGAAAGGTATATAGAGTATGAACTACTTGAAGACAGGCACTTAGTTGCTTTTTATTCTTGGATTCCTAAATCTTAATATATTGTATTGTAAGGACAAATGCTTTAGAAATGTTTGGGTTGCAAAAGAATAAATGTAGAAAACTACTTTTGCAGGTAATTAAAAAAAATTAAAAAACAAAATAGAAATGTTTGTTTACTTATATAAAGAAGGTACAAAATAAGAAAAAGCTCAAAATCTATAACATTATTCATTATCACTGTCCCTAGAATTCTACGTATTGAGGATTGTCTCTAAACCTCTTGATTCCTAAAAGGTGAAATCTATATCCTGGTATAGGTAAACTAATATATTCAAGAATTCCTAAATGGGGAGGGAAGAAAAACAAAGAATATTACATGATACATTTATTATATATTCTAAAAGAATGGCAAGTTGTACATAGAAGTTTCATGGGCAATTATCTTTTATGCTTTACTCCATAAATTAAAAATAAAAACTATTTTTAAAAAAAGACTTCCATATGGAGTTTGACTACCTTAAGCTTTTTTTTTTAGGTTTTTGCAAGGCAATTGGGTTAAGTGGCTTGCCCAAGGCCACACACCTAGGTAATTAAGTGTCTGAGTCCGGATTTGAGCTCAGGTACTCCTGACTCCAGGGCCTGTGCTCTATCCAGTGCACCACCTAGCTGCCCCCTTATGCTTTTCCTGATGCTACTTCAATCACATTCATCATTGGAGTTTTTGGCAAACTAAAAATAATCTATTGACAGAAATGAAACTAATGGGTGAAATGTAGGCAATCCTGCAAAATTTAAAGTTAGGGCACACAGAGAAATGTGAAGGCTTTGCCACAGTGGGGGAGACTTAGGTGGCAACAGGAAATACTCAATTTTTCTAAGGCAAGAGCATAGATAAAATGTAATTGCTATTAACAAGATTCAAAATAACTTCTGGTTAATAAAGTAAATTTCTCATGGGGAATCAATGACTTGTTAACGCAGAAAAAGGCATGTGCTTCAGTGAGTAATGTGAAGTCTGAGAACCAGAGGACATTTTACTAAATATACTAACTGCTCAATTCTAATATGACCTGATAGCAACTCAGGACTGTAGATCCTTGATTATTAGTCTGGGTCTCAGTTCCCTCACAAACTTTTACAACAAATTCTTGAGTTGCTATAATGTAAGCGATATTTTTTTTCTTTTTTCTTTTTTTAGAGTTCTTTATCTAATTATTTGTAAATATAATTTTCAAATTTCATTTTGGTAAAGTTTCCTTCCTCCTACCCTGCCTTTTCCTCACTCTAGGATGGCAAGCATTCTGATATAGGTTAGACATGTACAAGTCATTATTTTTTCAGCTCCTATAAAGACTCCTGAAACTTCAATTTTAGATCAATTCTAGATGTTTTTCTAGAAGTTCGACATATTCTTATTGTCAGGTATTTTCATATTGTAACTGCAAAAGTTATGTCCCAGATGATATCACTGAAAGGATGATATTACTAAAAGGATTTCATAATAAAATAATTATATGATAACAAAAACAATAATGAAATCAATTAATTAACAAACATTTGTTGGATTTATTATCTGCTAGGTAGGGTGCATAGTAGGTAGTAGGCAAAGGGAGGTTGTGCAAAATATACCCCTGAGTTTGGGGAAATGTTTTAGACCAATTGTTCTCACTATACAACCTTTGGAAACAATCATTTCTAAATCAGATTGACCACCTGTTTATTTGGGAATCAGTGGAGAGCATTCTGAGTAGGCAATCCTGAGTGATATTATTAGAAAACTATTACCCATCAGTATTACACCTGGACTCCAAGAGAGAAACAGTAATCATACACCCTCTGAGAATTAAACTTAGAATAATGGGAGCTATGGGAATGAACACATAGGATGAGTGTAATTAACAGAGAATTTTACATACTAAAAGATACTCAATAGAAGGCATTTAAAGATATTAAGCACAACTTAAATAAATATCAAGTAGTTAGGGAGAAAGGACACTGGTAAGTTGGAGAGATCTGGAAAAGCTTCATGTAAAAGAAAAATATTGAACGACATTTTGAGGATGGGTAGAGATTCTCTGACATGCAATTAAAGCTTTATATTCTTGGTGTGGGAGACAGCCCTGGCAAAGGTAAAGATACTGTAGATAGAGTAAATTTTGTAAGAAAAACAGAAAGTGTTTAGCTGGATCACAGAGATTTTACAACATGGAGTAAGGTATAATGAAGCTAGATAGGTTGGGACCAAGTTGCTGATGAGTTAGTTCAATTGTTGCTAGTGAGTTAGTTCAGTCGCTGCTGACTCTTCATGATCTTTGGGGGGGGGGGTTCTGGGTAAAGTTAAAGGACTCCATTTTACAGATGAAGAACTGAGGCAAATAATTAAGTGACTTGTCTAGGGTCACATAGCTAGAAAGTGTGTGTGAAGGCAAATTTGGACTCATTAGGATGGGTTTTCCTGATTCCAAACTCTGCACCCTATCTACTGTACATTTATCTGCCCTTGGGGACAAGTAATGGGGTTTTCAAAGTCAAACTGTTTATATTTCATTCTAGAGTTCAAAGGGAGCCACTGGAAATTAATGATTTGGGAATACCATATCCAGAACTGAACTGAAAGAAAATCACTTTGACAGTAGTAAGGAGGAATAGGGAGAGATTTGATACAGGAGGAATAATTAGGAGTCCATAGCAATAATCTGGGCAATGAGTAATAAGGGTTTAAACTAAGGTGGGAGCTGTATAAGAACAGAGAAGTTTGTGATTATGAAATACTTTACATATATTATATTGCTTGTTCTCAAAATGACCCTGTAAAATAAAAACTGGCAAATGAGTCATTTAAGTTTTCAAAGTGATTCATTTTATTATCTATATTATCCTTACCTACATTATAGAAATCTCATTTGATCCTCACAATAACTGTTATATGATTATCCTTATTTATCAGATCAAGAAACCATGAGCTTAATTGAATTCTGTAAGCTCACACAAAGAACAGTTATTTGAAAGATCTGAACTTGGATCTTCCTGACTCCAATTCCAGAGATTATGCTATTATGCCACATTATTGGTACTACAAGTATGAATAGCCTCATTTGACATCAGAGTCAACCATACCCAGAAATTTTGTGACTGCTCCAAATCACATAGCTTCTAAATAAGGTAAAATTCAAACTGAATTATTCTGACTGCTATTTTCCCCACTGACCATCCTGATTCATAATAGCCAAACAGTATAAATAATAGTAAATCTTGGAATCACTCCATATTCAGTCACTGACTCTGGTAGGTAAAAGAGCACTAGTTACAATAGTATGGAATAAGGACAAATATACCAATTCGTGCCTACTGTCATGGATGATTTATTATCCTGTGATTGTCTCAATTCTTGAATGACACGTCTTAATCCAGACCTACTTGAACTGACTGAACTTACTGAACAGCTTAGAGTTCCAACACAGACATTGGACCAGATGTAAATTCTGCTGACCAAACCTTGGAAGTGAATAATGGTACCCAAGTGCCTATGGCAGGGTCCCTCTATATTTCTAAGGTAAGGAAATTTCTTGACAGTAGTAATCAGATATTCTGTGTTCTATAAAGTATGCAGAACTCTTATGCTGGGGCAACTAATGAGCTCAGTGCTACAGAGGACACAGGGAATATTTCCCTTGATTCCAAGGGGCATGGAGGCCATCTTGCCAGTGGTCTAAACCCCTTTCCCTGGATCCAGAAGAGGATTTCAATGGCAATGTAACTGATAGATACGATTGATCATGGAAGGAAACAAATGAGATACTGTGATAGGAGTGTGGAGAACATAGAGCAAGACCAGAAGAGTACAATAAGGTATGAAATTAAAAGACCTGAGGAATACTAGGAGAGCAAAATTCTCTTTTTTTTGCAGTGTGGATAAAAACCACCAGTCTTTCTAGCTTAATTATATTACCAGTTATAGTTTTGACAACTAAAACACTTGTTCTCCTTAAAATCCATCATTGTCTTCCTCCATAGCAAATACAATCCATGGGGATTCAGGTTGTACTAACCCACTTTTTATAATCATCCACTTTATGTCATGCTCATACCTGCCTGCCTCTTTTTGCTTTATTTAAAGCTCTCTGTCCTACCTTGATCTCTTTCATTTCAATCTATTTTATCTGGTCCCTGGAAAACATTCCAGCATGCTAAATTTTCCCTTCCCTTCAATTCAAATGATTTATTAATTACCTACAATCTGCAAAATACTAATAATACAAATAAAAATACCCCCAAATACTGCTATCACATAATTTAGAATGCAAAATGAGAGAGAATATGTGTACATGGAATATTAATTTGCAGTGTAAAACAAGAAGGAAAATATGTACATGGAATATATTCATTAATTTATTAGTTACTTTGCTTTTTTAAAAAAATATCACTGCAGAGGACATCTGGCCAAGATGGCAGAGAGAAAAGACAGGCAATGTGTTAAGGTGCCCCCCTTTCCCCTCAAAAACAACATGAGAGAAACCTCTTAACAGAAATTTTATCAACAAAACCCAGAAACAGAAGCGAGGAAAAGAACACCTACCAATAAGGTCTGTCTCAGGGGACCATGGGTGAACTGAGAGACTAGAGCATAGGGTCAGCATGGAGACAGCAGCTGGGGGAAACCAAAAGGACAGCCTCAGCCATAAAGATTTCCCTGAGCAGCAAGTGCAAGGTCCAACTTTAGCTGCAGTCTTTGGCCAGAGGGAGAGGAGCTACAGGATAGTGAGTTCTAGGACAGTCTCAGAACAGCCCTGGAGAACAATCAGCTGGGCCTGGGACCTGAGCTCCATACCTTATGCAGAGCCCTTGGCCAAGAACTAACAATAAACAACTCTCCCACCCCCTCAGGGCAACAGAGTTCACTCAAGGGAAAGAGATTAACTCCCACCCCCAGGCCCCAGCCCATTGATCCAGGTCAACTCAGACCCCACTGCTAAGGACATCATTCCAAAGAAAGCAACCAATTGTCCCCTACTGGCTGGTCCCTGGAATTACTAAACCAGGTGAATAAAGCCTCTAGGATTTTCAAAAGTAAACTTTTGCAAGCCAGTTCCCCTCCCCCAAAATAAGATCCAAGAAAGATGAAAAAATAAAAAGCCAGAGAAAATGGGACTCACGGAGAAATACTTAGAAGAAATAGATACTAACCCAGAGAGATCTAGCACTGCTGAGGAGAATAGGAATTGACTTCCAGCCCAGAAAGACTTCTCAAGGAGTTTAAAAATCAAATGGAAAAATTGGGAAAAGAAACTCAAGAGAGAATTAACACATTGCAAGAAAAAATTAACATCTCACAACAAGAAAACAAATCCATGGAAAATACAATTGGACAAATACAAAATGAGAATAACTCAGATCTCCAATTGGCCAAATGCAAAAAGAAAATGATTCTCTCAAAACTACTCTTGGGCAAATGCAAACTCCTTCAAAAATAGAATTGACCAACTGGAAAAGGAGTTGCAAAAGATAAATAAAGAAAAATCTCTTTAAAAAAAAGAATGGAATTGGTGGAAACTAATGACTTCATGAGACAACAAGATTGTGTTAAACAAAACCAAAAGTTCAAAAAAATTGAAGAAAATGTATAATACCTCATCAGCAAAACCACTGACCTCAAGAACAGATCAAGACAGGAGAACCAGAGAATTATCAGCCTTCCTGAAAACACTGAAGAGAAAAAAGGCCCGGACTTAATATTACAGGATTTAGTTATGGAAAATTGCCCTGATTTAATGGAACCAGAGGGCAAAATAGTTATTGAATGAATACATCAATCCTCTCTGAAAAGAGATCCTAAAATGAAAACACCAAGGAATGTTGTGGCCAAATTCCAGAACTATCAGATAAAATAAAAAATCCTGTAAGCAGGCAGAATGAAAAAGAAATGAAATGCCAAGGAGGCACAGAAGGATTATGCAGGATCAAAGGGCCTAGAATGAGATATTCTGAAGAGCTAGGGAGCTTGGAATGCAGCCAAAAATCCACTCCTTGGCAAAATTGAGCATTCTCTTCCAGGGGAAAAGATGGATATTTAATGAATATCTTGGAGCCTTCCAAGATTTCATGATGAAAAGACCAGAACTAAACAGAAAATTTGGACATCAAACAGGAGGCTCAAGGGACATATGAAAAGCTTAAAAAAACTGCTATCCAATAAGATGAAACTAGCTATATACCCACTTGGGAGAAAGAGTCTCATAACTTTTCAGAATTGTAACTCTGTTACAGAGAACACACATAGCCAGAAGTGATGGACACTTATAACTTTTCTGTGACTCAGATAGAATGATTTAAAAATAATACCTCCTTATAAAGGGGGGCAGAGAGGAGAAGGGAGGTTGGAGGAAGACTGAATGGAGTAAATCTCATTATATCAAGAGGTACAAAAGACATATTGTAATAGAGGGGAGGAAGGGAGGAGGTGAGAACCAGCTGAATCTTTATCTCATCAGACTTCCATTAAAGTTAACTTAGACACACTTAGTTAAGAAACTTATCTTACCTTTCAAGCATTAAAAGGGAAAATCAGGAGGGGGAAGGGCAAGGGGAGGAAAGGGGGAACTAACAGAAGGATTGGAAGAAGGGGAAAAGGGAAAGGGGAAAGAAAGGTGAGGGGGGATGATATAGCAGGGCAAACACACTGAAGGTGGCAATATTCAGAAACAAAACTCTGGGGAATATGGATCAAGGGAAAAATGGGGGGAAAATACAAACAAAAGGAAGATAGCATGGAGGGCAATAAAGAGTTTTTATACCTCTGAATGTGAATGGGATGAACTCTCCCTTAAAATGTAAGGGAATAGCAGAGTGGATTAAAAACCAGAATCCTACAATATGCTGCACAAGAAATTCATTTGAAGCAGAGAGATACATATAGAGTAAGGTAAAACATTGGATCAAAATATATTTTGCTTCAGCTGAAGTGAAAAAAGCAGGGATAGAAAACCTTATCACAGACAAAGCAGCTGAAAAAATAAATAGCATTAAAAAAGAGATAAGAAAGGAAACTATTTCCTCATAAAAGTTATCATAGACAATAAAGTAATTTCAATACTAAATATGTACAATGGTATACCATCCAAATTCTTAGAGGAGAAGTTGAAAGTGCTACAGGAAGACATAGACAGCAAAACTCTACTAGTGGGATACTTTAACCTCCCACTCTCAGATTTGGATAAATTGAATCATAAAATAAATAAGAAGGAAGTAAATAGATTGTTAGAAAACCTAGATATGATAGACCTATGAAGGTAATTGAATGCAAATAGGAAGGAATATACTTTTTTTCTGTAGCACATGGCACTTACATAAAAATTGACCATGTACTAGGACATAAATACCTAATGATCAATTGCAGAAAGACAGAAACAGTGGATACATCTTTCTCAGATCATAATGCAAAAAAAAATCATATGCAATACTGGGCCAGGGAGATACAGACCCAGAACTAATTGGAAACTAAATAACTTCATTTGAGTGGATCAAGCAACAAATTATAGAAAGAATTAATTATTTCATACTAGATAATGACAATAATGAAGCAACATATCAAAACCTATGGCATATACTCAAGGCAGCTGTCAGGGGAAATATTATATCTTAAATGCTTATATGAATAATTGGAAGAAGAAGAAATCAATGAACTAAATACACAACTAAAAAATTAGAGAAAGAACAAATTAAATACCCCCAATTAAATACCAAATTAGAAATTCTAAAAATTGAAGAAGAAATTAATAAAATTGAAAGCAAGAAAACTATTGAACTAATAAATAAAACCAAGAGCTGGTTTTATAAAAAAAACAACAAAATTGATAAATCTCTGTTAAATTTCATTAAAAAAAAGATAAACACCAAATTGCTAGTAATATAAATGAAAAAGATGAATTCACCGCCAATAAGGAGGAAATTAAATCAATAATTTGGAATAATTTTGCCCAATTATATGCCAATAAATTTGACAATCTAAGTGAAATGGATGAAAATTTACAAAAATAAAAGTTTCCCAGATTAAATGAAGAGGAAATAAAAAACCTAAATAACCCTATCTCAGAAAAAGAAATTCAACAAGCCATTATTGAACTCCCTAAGAAGAAATCTCCAGAACCAGATGAATTCACAAGTGAATTTTATCAAACATTTAAGGAACACTCGGTTCAAATTCTATATAAACTCTTTGGAAAAATAGGGTAAGACAGAACTCTGCCTAATTCTTCCTATGACACCAATATGTTGTTGATACCTAAACCAGCAAGTCTTAAAACAAAGAAAAAAGAATTATAGACCTATCTCCCTAATGAATATAGATCCAAAAATCTTTTTTTTGGTTTTTGCAAGGCAATGGAGTTAAGTGGCTTGCCCAAGGCCAAAAAACTAGGTAATTATTAAGTGTCTGAGAATGGATTTGAACCCAGGTACTCCTGACTCCAGGGCCGGTGCTTTATCCACTACACCACCTAGCCACCCCTAAATCCAAAAATCTTAAATAAAATCTTGGGAAAATCATTACAACAAGTTACCACTAGGATAATACATTCTTATCAAGTAGCATTTATCCCAGGAATACAAGGTTGGTTCAATATTAGAAAAACTGTTAGCATAAGTACTTATACCAATAACATAGCTATCAGAAATCATATGATCATATCAATAGATGCTGAAAAAGCTTTTGACAAAATACAACTCCCATTTCTAATAAAAACACTATAGAGCATAGGAATAAATGGTTTGTTCCCTAGAATAATGAACAGTATGTATCTGAAACCAGCAACAAGCAGTATATGCAATGGGAATAGGCTTGAGCCATTCCCAATAAAATCAGGGGTGAAACAAGGATGCCCATTATCACCAGTACTATTCAATATTTTATTCAAAATATTAGCCTCAGTGATAAGAAAAGAAAAAGAAATTGTAGGAATTAGAATAGGGAAGGAGGAGACAAAACTCTCACTCTTTGCAGATGACATGGTGGTATACATAGAGAATACCAAAAAGTCATCTAACAAACTACTAGAAAGAATTAACAACTTTAGCAAAATTGCAGGATATAAAATAAAAACTGATAAATCCTCAACATTTCTATATATGACTGGTAATATGCAGCAGAAAGAGATAGAAAGAGAAATCCCATTCAAAATAACCTCATACAAAATAAAATACCTGAGATTCTACCAGCTAAGGTAGACTATAAAACTTTTTGAAAACAATTACAAGGGGTGGCTAGGTGGTGTAGTGGATAAAGCACAGGCCCTGGAGTCAGGAGTACCTGGGTTCAAATCAGGTCTCAGACACTTAATAATTACCTAGTTGTGTGGCCTTGGGCAAGCCACTTAACCTCATTTGCCTAACAAAAAAACTAAAAAAAATATATCTGCTCTAGTATAATGTAAATCTCTTCAGGCAGAAAACAATTACAAAAACACTTCTCACACAAATAAAATTATATTTAAATACCTGAGCAAACATCAACTATTCATGGATAGGTCAAACTAATATAATAAAAATGAAAATTCTACCAAAACTTAACTTCTTGTTTAGTGCCCTACCAATCAAATTTCCAAAAAAGAATTATTTTAATGAGTTAGAAAAAGTTGTAAGTAACTTATGTGAAGAAATAAAAAGTCAAGAATTTCCAGGGATTAAATAAAAAAAAAAGCAAAAGAAGGTGGCTTAGCCTTATCAGATCTTATATTATATTATAAAGCATCACTTATGAAAGCTGTCTGATATTGGCTAAGAAATAGAGTCATGGATCACTGGAATGTACTAGGTACAATAGCAGGAAATGATTACATAATCTGCTGTTTGATAAAACCTAAGAGCCCAGCTATTGGATTAAAAAACTCTCTCTTTGATAAAAACTGCTGGGAAAATAGGAAGTTAGCATGGAAGAAACTTAAATTAGAACAAAACTTCATACCCTATACCAAGATATGATCAGAATGGATACAGGATTTAGACAATAAAAGCAAAATTATAAGCAAACTAGAAGATCAAGGACTAGTTTACTTGTCAGTTCTATGGAAGGGGAAGTAGTTTATGACCAAGGAAGAGACAGAGAACATCACTAAAAACAAACTAAATAATTTTGATTACATTAAATTAAAAAGATTTTGCACAGACAAAACCACTCTAACCAAGATCAAAAGAAATGTAGCAAATTGGGAAACAATTTCTAGAACTATTATTTCTGACAAAGGACTCATTTCTAAAATATACAGAGAAATGAGTCAAATTTTCAAAAAAAAAAGCCATTCATCAATTGACAAATGGTCAAAGGAAATGCCAAGGCAATATTACAGATGAGGAAATCAAAGTGATCCACAGTCATATGGAAAACTGCTCTAAATCATTGCTTATTAGAGAAATGCAAATTAAAGCATCTCTGAGATACTACCTCACACCTTTCAGACTGGCCAATATGACCATAAAGGACAATAATCAATGTTGGAAGGGATGTGGGAAATCTGGGACACTAATACATTGTTGGTGAAACTGTGAACTCATCCAAATTTTCTAGAGAGCAATTTGGAATTATTCCCAAAGGGCAAAAAAAATGTGCATACCTGTTGACCTAGCAATACCACTACTGGGTCTATAACCTGAAGAGATAATGTAAAAGGGTAAAAACATCACTTGTACAAAAATATTTGTAGCAGCCATTTTTTTGTGGTGGCAGGGAATTGGAAATTAAGTGAATGCCCTTCATTTGGGGAATGGCCTAACAAACTGTGGTATATGTACGTCGTGGAAAACTATTGTTCTATTTGAAATCAAGAGGGATGGACATTCAGGGAAGCCCGGAAAGATTTGCATGAACTGATGCTGAGTGAGATGAGCGGAACCTGAAAAACACTCTACACCCTAGCAGCAAAATGGGGGTGATAGTCAACGTTGATGGACTTGCTCATTCCATCAGTGCAACAATCAGGGACAATTTTGTTCTATCTACAATGGAGAATACCATCTGTATCCAGAGAAAGAATTATGTTCTTTGAACAAAGACCAAAGACTATTACCTTCAAATCAGGAAAAAAAAAAACTGTTCTCTTATTATATAATTTTACTACCTCATACTTTATTTTTCTTACTTTAAGTATATGATTTCTCTATCATCATATTCAAGTGAGATCAATGTAAATGGAAAAGGGAAACAATGTAAATACTAACAGAATGCTTTCTGTGCGGTGTGGGGGAGGGAAGCAAGAATGGGGCGGAAATTATAAAACTCAAAATAAATAAAATCTTTCAAAAAATATCACTGCCATTTTTAATACTATCCCAATACCCCTTCCTCTTAAAAATAAGAAATAAAAACCAACACCACTGTTGTCAACAGACAGTATTCCAACCTAGTAGTCCTCCAC
The DNA here is from genome assembly GCF_037893015.1 of Macrotis lagotis. Taxonomy (NCBI): domain Eukaryota; kingdom Metazoa; phylum Chordata; class Mammalia; order Peramelemorphia; family Peramelidae; genus Macrotis; species Macrotis lagotis. The sequence continues at coordinate 64,770,715 of NC_133661.1, read as the reverse complement.
CTCTTCTCTGAGAGGAGGGAATCACAATATGGCTTTAACCGTCTGATATAAAAAAAGGAAATAGTATACTGCTTCTTTAAAGCCTATTCTCTTTAGAACCTATATCATATAACACAGACTACATATTAGTTGGGTCTATTAAATTTTAACAGGACCACAAATCAATTTTATGAAAGCAGATGGTACTATGATAAGAGGTAATCTCTTTTCTTCTCTCTAACAATATTATACAGGCTGATTATATTGTGGTCAGGCAAGGGTTGGGTCTGAATTCTGTCAGGGAATTTATTAACTGTATGACCTTGGACAAGTCACCTAACTGATGAATAAATTGAGAAAAATAAAGACTTTCACCACTGATCTCACAGCTTTGTTGTGGAGGGAAAATTTTGAAACGTTAAACCACTAAATAATCTGTTCAAATGCCAAGAAGAAAATAAATGATAAACTATTTGTGTCAGCAATACATGGTCCTGAACATATGATAAGACAGTGTTCCCTGTCAAAATGTTGTGGAATGATGATGTGACACATGGTGTGACAAATGGCAGCTCCTTGAAAAGAATGCCTTCTGATAATTAGAGTCAGCTAGATAGAAGAATCTGGCATTGATTTCTTCAGAACTGTGACAAGGTGCTCATGAAGGCAAAGCTCTTAATAGGGAAGTGGATTAGAAGGCAGTGATGTTACTTCTGCTACTTTGCTGTAGGCTCAACTTTGACATGTCACATATGGGTTTCTTCCTCCCCAATTAGAATCATGAGGTCTGAGAAGCTGATGCTTGATCTGTAGTGGCAAGTTGTACATGTCCTTATTGAAGATATTCTCTGGAGAGTTGTATCACCCCTCCCAAAAGCTGAGGCTGGCCAGGCAGACAGTATAAACACATCTGGAGAAGGGGAAGGAAAGAGAAGGGAAGATTCAATGCTCCCATTGATTTCTGCAAGGATTGTGTCATAAGGGGAATTGTTTTTTTTCTGCTTCTTGCAATGGATAATACAGCTAAAAGTCCTATCATGAAATTTTTATTTCTGATAACTTTAATTGATCCAATTAAATTTTTGTAAAAAATAAGTCATTTAATATGTATTTATTTATCATCTCCCATGTCCTAGTTAATAGACAAAGTCCTTGAAATACAAGAAAGACAAAAGATAGCCGTTTTTAAAGAGCTCACATTCTAATGTGAGCCTATATATGTGTGCGGCTTATGTATGGAATATATAAACATATCTATTGACTTGTCTGTGGATAGTATATAGCATTATACATATATTATATATAGTACATAAAATATATAGTATATAATACATAAATGAATTATACACACATACATTTACATACACATGTCACACACACATACACACACACACACACACACACACACAAAACCAAAGTAGTATTTGGGAAGGAAGAAAAGTATACCTACCTGAAAGTCTTCTGAAGGCTCACATTTAGCCTCATGCCTTATTTAGATAATATTCAAGACATTGAATTATTTCTTCTGTCTAGAAAAATGTAAGTTCTTTAAAAGTAGAAAAAAATGAATATATATATATATATATATATATATCTGATAATGATAGTATTTGTCCTTCATTCTCAAAAAAGATCATGATATCAAGTGATATCAAGTGATGCCATGACATGAATTGGATTTGAATGACAGGGTGCTGCTCAAAGTCACTCATTTTCTCCTCCAGAGCCATCTGAATCCTGTGGTCATATAGCCTTAGATGTGAGACAATTAGGGTTAAGTGACTTGCCCAAGGTCATATACTGATTTAGTTCAAGTCAGAGACCAGATTCAAACTCCCATCTTCCTAACTCCTAGTACAGTGCTCTATTTGGTATGCCACCAAGCTGCCATATAGCTATATCTCTATAGGCAGAGATATAGATAGATAAATAGAGATATAGATAGATATAGAAATATAGATAAATGGAATAGAAATTGGAAGTTCACAGGTAAATATATACACAGACACACACACACACACACACACACACACACACACACATATATATATTTACCTGTGTCCTTCCAGTATCTATTAAAGTGCATTGGAGGGTTAATAAATGTTTATTAATTAAATGAATCTATTTTCATTGAATCTTTCAGATAATAAGGTATTATTATATCATATATAATGTTTGTGTATATGGATACATATGTAATTTAGATGAAAGAGATATTAATTTTGCTAAGAGGGAAACTACCACAAAGAGACTAAGGTACAGACAATTGAGAATAAAATGTGTTCCTTAAGGAGTAAAACTTTAGACCTCATAAATTAGCATTCTAAGTACCGAGACTCCATAAAAAAGTGGGGCTTGCTTCTCTACAAACCTGGAAATAATAATAACTAAATTTATTTAGAAAATTGCTAAAAGACTCACAGTATGCCTTACTTACTTCATCGCAAAAACTTGTTTGAAGTATTTGCAATTATTATTCTTATTTTTTGCTTGAGGAAAATGTGGTTGAGAAGGTAAGTTATTCATATATAAGTAACACAACTATTAACCATCCTAAAGCAAGATTCCAACTCAGAACTTCCTTTTTTTTTTTCCTCAAGGTCAAAACCCTGTCCATTTTACCAGTGTTGTCAAACTCAAGTAGAAACAGAGGCCACTAAGCCATATATAAGAATGCATGCAGGCACATATCGACTTAGAAAACAACATAGTAACACAGTTTTATTGTATTTTATTTGTTTTCCTAAATATTTCCAAGTTACATTTTAATCTTATTTGAATAATTCTTGGGAACTCTTGGGCTGTCTATTGATATTTCTCCATACTAAATCATCTAGATGCCTGATGATGATGATGATGATGATGATGGTGATGCATATTTGTATATTTTAAAATATGCAAAATATTTTATATACATATTTGTGTGTATTTGCATGCATCTATATGTGTAAAATTCATTTATATAGCATTTTAACCCTTCTTTAATTAGTCAGTCATTTTAAGGTATTTATTTACTTTTATATAAAGAGTACCTATGCCAGAATAGCCAAATATACCACATGAGACCACAGACTGATTCTTTTTTTTTTTGTAAGGTTTTGTTTTTTGCAAGGCAAACGGGGTTAAGTGGCTTGCCCAAGGCCGCACAGCTAGGTAATTATTAAGTGTTTGATACCAGATTTGAACCCAGGTACTCCTGACTCCAGGGCCGGTGCTTTATCCGTTGTGCCACCTAGCCGCCCCCATAGACTGATTCTTATCTGAGCGGGTTAAACCCCAACATATATATCCTATTACACAGCGTACTTCACAAAATATGAACATATTGTTTATTGAATAGAAACAAACCTTTTTTGGATCCTAACACTATGATTCTACAAATTGTTAGAAAAAGAAATGGAGAATTCCATACTGGGCCCATTTAATGTTTTGTGATGTTCAAATAAGTTATGGGGTAGGAGATATGGAGAAAAGAACAAAAAATCACCACAGTCTTGATGGAGAGCAGCAGCTGGTAAAAGATTATAAGGCAATTTTTATGAGATTTACAGTGATTTAGTAAGCAACAAAATGGTAAAGGATGAAAATGAAATTAGTCAGTTGTACATCAATGATGATTTTGTTTTCAGCTAATATGAATTGTAAGATGAATTAAACAGGGCAAGTTTATTCTCCAGAAGTTTTCTATTTAAACGACCCTAGAAAGAGCCAACCAATGAGAAACCATCTAATAAGAGCATATTAAAGGATCATTGGCATGTTTGTTTTAATTATTAAAGAAAATATCTGTGTCTATTCTAGTCTGTCTTTCTATCTATCATCCTTCTGTCTATCTTGTCTTTCTATTTTATCTGTCTGTCTGTATATTTATATTTAAGAGGAGCATCAAGACAATTGGGCTACTGAACTAGTATGAGGGAAGAAAATGGGGGGAGGGGGTGGTTACCAAAATGTTGTAACCCAGTTAGTTTAATAACATGTAGTTCCATAATTTAGCCTTTCCATTTTCTATTTCTGGGTCTAGCTTAGCTTACATACTTCTGCCTACAGTCCCAACCTATCAGGAGGAAATGAAGGATAATAATACCACCTAGAACCTATGGTCATTTACCTATGATAATGAATGAGAATAAGCTATCAAAGAAGATCACCACATACATTTAACACATCAAAATCTATTGCAAAGAAGAAAAGGAGAGACAGAGACAGACACCAAAACAAAGACACACACTCACAGAAATACACAGAGAGAGGAATGGTAGTTTCTTAGTTGAACAAATTATGGCAGCATTATTAATGTCCAAAATAAATTATTTAATATTTATTTTAGATATATAAATGTGAAATATTTCTACTAATTATGCAAAGTTGATGTCACCATATAAGCAGCATGATATTTTCCTGAAGGGGAATAAAATAGCAATTTCTTACCTAGTACAGATGAGTAGTTTTATGTCATAAACTTTTGTTTAAATCGTTAAATTCTCCTATATTTCAAACTGTATATCTACAATTATTTCTTAATACTTAGAATACTACTTCCTGAGGTAATTGTCATACTTACAATTTTCTAATTACCTAACATGTTTCCAACAAACCTGGGAATATAGATAATAAATCGTTAAATTTTAAAAAATAAAAAAATCAGGAAAATCTTTGTAGTTTATACTTAATATGTGAGATATATCATATCTTGAGGGAAGAATTGAACCTAAAAACATCTTGTTGTCAGGAAATACTATCAATGTTATTAAATACTACTCTTTTTATACTATGTGTCAAATATAGTGATAATGACGTGAAATTTTCTTATATTTTTGACACTCAAAATAAGAGGCAAATTTTTCAGTTAAGAAGCATTTATTTAATGCCTTCTATTTACCAGACTCTATCCTGTGTCAGGTAGAAAAAAGTAAGTTCCTCTTAAAGGAACTTACAATTTATATGTAGGTATTTGTCAGTAGGTATTTATCCAGATAGAGGTATTTAAGAATGGTTGAAACACTATGATTAATCCAAGTTTCTCCTGCCCTGGCAAGAGAATTTTCCTTTTTATTGTCCTAAGTTCTCCAAAGTGGGAATGTGGAAAGGAGAGTGTCGCTTGCTTTTTCCATTCTTGTACTTTCCCAAAGTCATTGTTGACTCATTACAACTTCTATGATAGTAATGACTGATTAATGAAGCTCAATGATGTGGCAGTTAGGGAAGTCACCATACAAAGTGGAAAGAGTCTCCAAAAAGAGTTCAGCAATCCCAAATTCAAATCTTAGTCTGGTCACATGACTTTGAGTGAGGGAAAACCTTTCAATTTTTGTTTCCTTGTCTGTAAAATTGGAGAGGGTGGAGAGATGACCTAGAAAATCTCTAAGAACCCTTAAAAATTATAAACCTATGATTCCATATTTGCTTTGAATGCTTAGAAAAACCAGGATAAGAAAAAAAGATAGAAATGTGCCCATTTTTATTGTCCTCTTATAGGATTTGGGGGAGTATTAGGGGCAATACCAGATGATAGTATACTGTGAGTCTAGGTTTCCTGTAGTTTGAAATGAAGGGATATGCAACAAGACTACATTGACTTTTCAAAAATATCTCTTGGGGACAGCTAGGTAGAACAATAGATAGACCACTTGCCCTGGAGTCAGGAGGACCCGAGTTTATATTTGGCCTCAGACACTTAATAATTTCCTAGTTTATGACCTTGGGCAAGTCACATAACCCTATTGCCTAAAATAAATAACATTTTTAAAAATATCACTTATGTATTACTTTCCCTTAATCCTAATTCCTCATACTCAAAATAACTAATCTGTAAACATGTTTACATATATATATATATATATATATGCATATATATATGCATATATATATATATATATATATATGGATGGAAGTTGAGAAACTTTCATAACATATATTTGGAAAAATGAAATATTAATACTTTTTTTTTAAAAAAGGGGATATGCAACAAAACATTTAACTTCTGTGTATACTGCCCTATTCTCTCATCTCCAGATAGAAAAATGTAGTTTTTTTCCAGAAAGATACAGTAATGTCCTAGCAAGAACACCGACCCCATGGGATTGAACTTTTTTAATGCCCTTAGATGACCAGGAAGTCACATCAACATAACCAGAAGCCCACAAGGAAGATTTGTCAAGAGAGAACCCAATAGGTGATAAAAGAGATCCTTTCTATGTTGACTTTTAGGAAAAGTCTAATTTAGCCTATGGAGCAGAAAATTGGGAGAGGAAGGTATTGAGATGAGAGAAAAGGATATTGTGGGAAAGATAGATATTTAAAAAGAGACATTGATATTTTATTTTACTTAATAAAATGGGAAATATATCCCTTTTCAAGGAAATTTTTCCATAGATTTCTATAATATAATGATGATTTATGATCTCATTGATTCTACCAAATGGTTGAAACAAGTGATGTTTGGGCAGGAGAAGGAGGTGATCAGAAGGGATCACAATCTGAGCATCATTATTTAGCATATGTTTGGGAAGTCAGTGGAGGTAACAATGAGAAAAGTGCTTCATTTGTATATAAGAGCAACTCATAGGCCATTGACATGAAACTCAAATAGAAATGGATCTCTGTGGGCTACATGTAGACTTAGAAAACCACAAATTAATATCATCTATGTAGGATTGTATTTATACTGCTAAATATTTCACAACTTTTAATATTTTTTAGGGGTTTTTTTTTGGCAAGGCAAATGGGGTTAAGTGGCTTGCCCAAGGCCACAAAGCTAGATAATTATTAAGTGTCTGAAGCCAGATTTGAACTCAGGTACTCCTGACACCAGGGCCGGTGCTCTACCCACTGCACCACCTAGTCACCCCAACTTTTAATATTCAAAAAAATTTCAGTACCCAATTTTTTCCCTTTCTTTACCTTCTCCATAAACCATTGATAAGCCAAGAAATATGATGCCCATTTTATGTATGTCATTGATTCAAACCTATTTCTAAACATTCTGGTAATAGGTAAAAAAGAAAACAAAGAAAAATTTAAAAATAAATTTCAATCTGCACTCAGGACATCAGTTCTCCATCTGGAAATGGATAGTATTTTTTATCATGTGTCCTTTGGAATTGTTAGTCATTATATTGATGAATTACTAAGTATTGAGCCTTAATAAGTACCTTATTGATGTCACTGTGTACATTGTTCTCTTGATGCTGCTCACTTTTGAATAGAGTCAGTTCATATGAGTAAGTATTCCCAGCTTTTCCTACAACCATCCCTATCATCATTTTACCACATAATAGTATTCCATCATCTTCATATATCATAATTTGTACAGTCAATCATCAATTAATAGGTCTACCCTAATTTTCCAACTCTTTGCCACCACAAAAAAAGAAATGTACCTATTGCATCATTTTCTATTCTTTTGATCTTTTTGGAGTAAAGATCTAGGAGCAGTATTACTGGTTCAAACATTTTATACACTATTAGTATCTTCATTTGGTCAAAATTACTAATTATTCTTTATAACAGATTAGCTTCATCCACCAATTTTTCCCACATTCCTTCTAGCATTTATCATTTTCCTGGTTAATCATAGTTAATCTAAAGAATATGAAGTGGTACTTCAGAGTTGTTTTATTTTTAATTGCTCTAATTATTAGTGATTTAACACATTTTATATGGGTACTGATAGCTTTGATGTCTTCTTCTGGAAACTGTCTTTCATAACTTATTATTACTTATTAATAGGGAAACATCAGTTTTTATAACATTGGGCTCAAGTCTCAAAATATTTGAGAAATACGATTTTTTGCAGATAATTTATTTTTGCAAAAATCTTCCAAGTTTCCTGCTTTTCTTCAAACTTTGCCTGCATTTGATTATTTTATGAAATTCAAAATTATCTATTTTTCTTCATGTGAACCTAGCTCTTTTTTAGTGATCATGAACTCTTTCTCTAGTCAAAGATCTGATGGGAAATTTCTTTCATGCTCCCCTTATTTGCTTATATCACCTATTATCTTTTAATCACATATACATTTTGAGCTTATCTTGTTATACAGTTTGAGATGTTGGCATATACCTATTTACTGCCAGAATACTTTCTAATTCTCCAGTAGTTTTTGTCAGTTAGTGAGTTCTTCAGTAATTGGGATCCCAATATATGTTTTAATTGATTCTAGACACAATCAGGAGGGGGCCAAGTTTGACAACTATTTTAGATCATAAATTAGTTCTATATTATAATCCCTACTATCCAAATTTCTCTTATAGCTTATGCTGACTCAAACACATGATTACACTTTGAAAAATAATTCCAAAAATAACATGGCTTTCAAAAATACTTGGCCCTTGATTAATTAACCTATATTCTCTGAGGCTACATTGAAGTGGCTTCCCAATGAGATAAAAACAAATTAAGGCAACTCTGAAGTAGTTTTTCTCACCTATAAATGTTGTTAACATAATCGAAAAAGAAAATGAAGAAAGCTGGAAAGGATGTGAAAAAATAGAAGATACTGATGCACTTTTGGGAGAGTTGTGATCTTCTGCCAATCATTTTGAAGAAAAATTTGGGACACTGCATGTTTAAAAAATTGTGCATATGCTTTGACCCAGCAATAATCCTACTGGATCAAAGCAAAAGGAAAAGAACCTATTTGCAAAAAATATTAATAACAGCTCTTTTTCACATAGCAAAGAACTGAAAATTGAGGGGATGACCATCAATTGTGGAATGGTTTAACAAATTTTGGCATATGATCATGAAGGAAAACCATTATGCTCAAGGAAATAATGAGAAGGATGGTTTCAGAAATACCTTGGAAGATTTATATGAACTGATGACAAGTGAATGGAAGCAGAACACTGTATATAGTAACAGCATTATTGAAAGGGTAGTTGACTGTGAAAGACTTAGATACCTTGATCACACAAATGATCCAAGACAATTTCAAAGGACCCATGATGTAAAGTACTACTCTTATCCAGAGAGACAACTGATAAATGCTGATTGCATACTTTTTCACTTTATATATTTTTTATTTTTATTATTTCTTTTAGGTGACATAGCTCATGTGAAAATCTATTTTGAATGAAAAAAAATCTTCTGGAGAACTTAACAATCAGTTTTGAGAGAACACAAAACAAAATCATACTGTCCTCTACTTTAACTTTGGGGCTAGAAGATTTTCTAGCCATACAAAGCAAGGGTCATACAATATGAAAATAAAAATTGTATTAAATAAATTTATAATAAAAATTTCCTACAAAAGCTAACAATATTGTACATTTGTATTTATAAATCATTAGTTTTTAGAGGAGTTAAATGATATAGACAATAAGAACCTCTAGAAATCCGGAAGATCCATGAGTATATAAATATGACAAAGTCAGATACTGTTATTTCCTTATCTTTGCTTGATTGAACTCAGTCCTTGGGGTACTTCTTCCATCTCAATGTTTCAATCACGTAACTGAGGCAATGTCAACATACCCATAAATGGAAAATTACAATAAAGTCACCTAAAAGGACATTTCATTTCTTTATGAGATTTGCCGGTAAGGTCAAAAGATTGCCCTTGTTTTTTCAGGAAATGTTTCTTGTACCCTAGTAAATATTGCTTTGAATACATTAAAAGAGATATTTTGGAAAACCTAATGCTTAAGATAGCAAATATTAACTTACTAAATTGCATAAGAAATGGGCATCACCCAATAAGCATTTATCAAACAACGTGCTAGAAAGACAAGAAATACAGCTATTCCTACTTCCAGGGAGTTTACATTCTAATAAGTTCAAGTATATACTAAGATATGAAGGTAATATATGTATGTATGTATGTATGCATGTATATATATATATATATATATATATATATAGAGAGAGAGAGAGAGAGAGAGAGATTAAGTATATAACATCTATATGAAGACAATAAATTTTAAAGGAGAACAAAGAAGTTAAATATAAGGTAATCAGGTAGAGAAGAAACTAATAGTGAGCGAGGAGGTATGAAGAAAGTCTTTGAATATTTGAACTGTTTGAAGTGTAAGATTGTGAGGTAAGAGTAAGGAGCAAGTACCTTCCAGGCATGAGAGATAGCTAGTACAAAGGGGCAGAAAGAGAAGGAAAATGGAGCATTGTATATGGAAAAATTCCCATTAGGCTGGATCATAAAGTGTAGGATGAATAGAATTGGACAATGCGACAAGAAGCATAGGTTTATAAAAGATTTTTTTAAACCAACACAGTGCTTTATTGAAATTATCAATTGCTTATTCTGTGATAATCTATTTTTAATTTTATAAATATATACATAATTCATTTTAATTGTAAATTTTATTGTTATATAGTTGGGAAAAATAGTTACTAATGTCTTTTGATTTTTAATTATTTTATTTAATTCTTTAATTTTTAATTCTCCTTTTTCATTTTTATAACTGTAAATTGGTTTTCCTCTTTTTTATTTTTCTTTAAATTAACAGTTCATCTGTTTTTGACAAAAATGTACCTAGTTCATCAATTTGTTGTTTTGTTCTCTTTCCATTCAGTTTTGTTTCCTCTCTTTCTTTTATCAAGATTATAATATTTATGTTTTCTTTTTAATATATGGCCTTTTCAGTTTCTTTTTTCAGTTGCATTCCAATTTGTTTCTCCTCTCTCTCTCTCTCTCTCTCTCTCTCTCTCACTCTCTCTCTCTCTCTGTTTTTTGATGAAAAGTATTAAGAGATGTAAATTTGCCCCTACAGATTACTTTGATTGCATTCCAAAGACATTAATGCAAAATGTCATGTAACAAATAATTAGAGGAACAAAGAAGGAATTACCTTTTATATATATGAATAGAGGGAGAATTTATATTCATATAAAGAGATATAGAGAATGACAGAACATAAAATGGGCAATTTAAATTATATAAAATAAAAGGTTTTTTTGCAAAACAACTCCAAAATAGTTGAGATTAAAAAGGAAACAATTAATTTGGAAAAATTAAAATCTACCTATTTTCTCTGAAAAAAAAGTGTCATTCCCAAGATATGTCAGAAACTTATTCAAATTTATAAGAATAAGAAGCATTCCCTAAATGATAAATGGCCCAAAGATAAGAACAGGCAGGGGTGTGCTGAAATCAGAGAATATTTATTTAAGAGACCAGGTTGTTAACCTTTCATGTGATTATTTACACCATCAAAATAGGAAAATGCTATAAATTTGCTATGAATTATTTTGATTTATTGTTTTGTTGATTTCTTGCACTTAGTAGCAATACTGAAAACTGAACTTAAACATGTCATGAGTGCATTTTTTTCAAAGAGCCTATAATTAAACATTTATTAGAACACCCCTAGAAGTAATTCAAACTACTTATGTATATGAAAAAGTCTCAAATCCCTAATATTTAGAGAAATTTCAATTAAAACAAGTTATATTTTACATTATAACTAGTATATCATCCATGCTATCAAGAAAAGCAAATAGAAAATAGAAGTGTTTTGGGAGAAAAAAGACTCATTAATAGACCATTGTGGAGTTATGGAGTTATTAATGGGTCCAAACATTTTTAAAAGTAATTTGGAATTGTGCTCCAAATACATTATATAATATGTATAATACATATAGAATATGTATAAAATCAGTAACATTTGGAGAACAATTAGTGTGTGTATGTGTATGTTGTATGTGTATACATACCTTTTGACCTAGTGATACCACTCACTACCAGGCCTGTAACCTAAGGAGATCAAGGAGAAAAAAGAAAAGTGCCAAATACAGCAAAATATTTCTAGCAGGTTTCTTTTTTACTAAGAACTGAAAACTAAAGAAATATACATGAATTACAGAATGGATAAGAAAATAAAAGTATATGAATGAAGTGAAATGCTATAATACTGTAAGAAATGACAAAAAAAGGAGAGCTTCAAACAAATCTCGGAAGAATTGTATGAACTGATTAATGGGGAAGCAAGCAGAAACTGGAGAATAATATAAACCATAATTTTAATATTAGAAAAAATGAACAGTTCAGAAAGATTTAAGAACTTTGATAACAGCAAAGAAACCATGATTCGAGAGCCTGAAGAAAATGCTATTTTCCCCTACTAACAGAGAGATTCTGATAAAACAATATCATGGATGTAAAAATGTATTTTTGGACATAGAAAACATTGAGATTTGTTTTGTTTCACTACATTTATATGATGCAAGCATTCTGAATGTCTTTCTTTTCATTTTTCCCCTTTCTAGCAAGTACATGACAAAGAAGGGGAAAAACTGAAAAAGCAAAGGAAAAACAACAGGGCACCTATATTATATTCTAGAAGCAAGATGAAATCACTGAAGATTATTGAATAAAGGAGGTGACAAAATCATATCTGTATTGGAAGAAAATCACTTTGATTGCTGTGTGGAGGACTACCTGGAGAAGGAAGATGCTTGAGGCAGGCAGAACAGCAAAGAGGCTACTGGAATAATCTAAGTGAGAAGTTATAAGAGACTAAATAAAGGTGATCAAGCAAGAAAGGAAAGATTTGGTCACTTATTGAATATTTTACATGACAGATACAGGCTAGTCCAAAGAATACAATAATTATCTGATTAAAAAGTTTGGATTTTCAAAATATGATTTTTTTCAAATAAAATAAAATTTTAAGGCATGAGAAGTTCACTAAGATACAATCAAAAGTTACATGTATTTATGTGAAATAATAAGTATTTTAAAAGATACTAAAATTTCAGAGAATTTTTCTATATATATTTACATTAATTTAAAAAGAAAGAAGAGAAATTAAAAAAGAAAAATCTGCATAATATGAAAGAAATTTAGGGCAAATATCATTACATGTATTTGAGTCAAGCATTATATTTTTCCCAAGAGGACTTGGGTACAATAGGGCAAAGAATTTAGAATTTATACATCCTGAGCATTACTAGTTGCATTAGGAAATGATTTACATAGATCAAATAGTGAGTTAGAATTGAAAGTGGCCTGCAAAGTCATTTCATACAACCCCTTTATTATACATAGGAAGAAACTGAAGCTCAGTTAGGTTAATCAAATTGACCAACTAAAGTAATTCAATTAATGGAAGGGCCAGGACTAGACTTCAAGACTCCTAATTTCCTGCCTTTTCCTCTTGCATTCATTTTCCCAATATAATATAATCATTTCCCTCCCTATACTATTCATCCTACCCACAGGACCAACTGTTTAAATGCTTTGGAAGAAAAATAGTTGACTACAAAGTAGCTATTAAAGTAATTAAATATAAAGAAATCATGTTTTTAACCATAAAACAGATCAAGTCCTTAAACTCCCATAAATCTTATCAAACTAATAGTATTTTATCATAAACATTATAAACTGAAGTTGATTTCTGTCAAAATCATGGATCTCTAATCAAAACTGTTAAGAAACTTAGGCTTAGAGAACAAGCCCAACACAAATAATATAAATCTATGACCCTGTATTTATATGATCTTACCCCACTTCTTTTTTTAGAGAGCATTTGCAGATTACCATAAACTCTTACAATAGTAAAGGCAAATGTACCCATAATCATCTCAAAAGTTAGATTAATTTTCATTTACCAGAGTCCTTGTTGCTGTTGTTGCTTGTGCTTCATTCCTGAAGAGGTCCATGCTATATATTAGGTTATACCTTGACATGCAAATGAAGTGGATTTCAGTGAGTGGGGACTGCATAAAGTTACCAGCCTCTTTTGGAATTGAGAGATGATTTTGTTCTTATTGATAAGCCTCTTAACCTCTCTAAATCTTAGTTTCCTTGAATATAGTATGGAAATGATAATAATATTATCTAACTCATAGGATTATTGTAAGAATCAAATGTGATAATGTGGATATTTAAAACTTTAAAATTCTACATACAGTATAAGTTAGCTATTATTATTCTTAGCATAATGTCTCCTTGTGAGAATGAGTCGATCCTGAATTCTCAAAGGCTGTAATCCTCTCATTATGGAAAATTCTAAAATGCAAAAACAAAATGACAGAGGCTTTGAGTCACTGAGACATTCCATCCAAGGCCATATTGAAGTATACCATTACTTATCACCAGACTTTTGAACACAAAACGATGCATTCTTTTGTCATGATAAACCATGAAGCATTACAAATATAAAGTGATTTTCAGTTAAGTATGAACCCTCTCCTTCCATTTCTACAAAGACTGATCAACAGTCATTGATATTGTACTTACTACATGGACCAGGTATTGGGTGAGTTGCTAGAGATACCAATACAAAGAATCAAATAATCCTGCTTCTCAAAGATTGCAAACTGGTGAGAGAGAGAGAGAAAGGAAAAAAGAGCTAGTAAGCTCAAACCTTTTTAACATCTGTAATCATTCATTTAATTGTCTTCAACCTGATGTAAACACTTTGTTGGCTAATCATTTATTCGACACCACTTTATGACAATCATAGCCATATCTGATTTCTTACTGTAAATCTCATTAGAAAAAAGGTAGAAAAATTGAAACTATGTAGAAGGAGACCCTTTACAATTTTACTCCAAGAGTAAATTAAAGGAATTGGCAGAGTTAATTGCATTAATACACCTGAAGCTTCATTTCCTGGGGCATTTGGTCATCTTGTTTTGTTGTGATTATGAAGCAAAAAATAATTGCAACTTAAACAGAATCCATTGCAGAGAAGGTAGGGAAATCAATCCTATGAAGAACTTGATAAGATACTCCACAAGAAAGCAATTTTTACCTTGATATTGGAACACTCATGTACATGAGGATAGATAGTGAGAAATATTAAAAAATAAAGCTGATTCATATATATATATATAAGAAGCTTTAAATATCTAAATTATGTATGTGTATGCTTTGTTTTTTACTCATCAAAAAAGAGTCAGAAGGGAATTCATATAATGAGCACTGGAATTTTTTAAAGAAACAATTTTTGAGTTCTTTTAAAATTGATGATCTAGAGAGAGGCTATCTACTTCTATATTCTATATAAAATAGGCTATATATTCTGCCCAACCCTAATTTTTCCCTAACTCTATTTGCTACATGTGTTCTTACTATACATGGTCACAAGAGAATAAGGTTTTAAGCTTAATTAATTCCAAAAGCTAGCTGACTCCAGAGAGTAAAAGGACATTAAATTTTTTAGATGATCTAATACTGCTGCTCAAATTATTTCCCAAATCCAATGCAGTCATTTAACTTCAACCCAGGTTTATTCTGTGCTAAAACCTTTAGGACTTAACTGAGTTCATAATTCACCAGTGAATTGTCCATTTAACCCAGCCAACAGCAACTTGGAAGTGAAGAACTAGTAAGATTAAGTGAAGCAAGAGCTTGTTTGGAAATCAGAGGATATGGGTTTGAATCCTGACAAACATATGTCACTTGTTTAATTTAGGCAAGCTATACAACCCCTTTGGACCTTATTTTCTTCATCTCTTTAAAAAAGTATGTATGGGGGAGAATTGATACTATATGACTGAGGCAATTAGGTGTTCCTGTTGATAGAGCTCAAGGCCTGAGTTCAAATCCAGGTTCAGGCACTTACTAGTTGAGTGTCCTTGGGCAAATCAATTAAACTCTCCTTACCTTTATCCATTGAAAAAGAAAATAGCAAAACACATTGGTATTTTTTGGGGGGGGCTGGGGTTTGCAAAGCCATGGGGCTAAGTGATTTGCCCAAAATCAAACAGTTAGGTCACTATTATGTATCTGAGGCCAGATTTGGACTCAGGTCCTCCTTACTCCAAGGCTGCTGCTCTATCCACTGGGACAGCTAGCTGTCCCAACACAAGTATCTTTATCAAGAAAATGGTACTGTCTTGGCATGCTAGGGAATGAAGAGTCAGACACAAATGAAGGATTGAACAAGGTGATTGTTAAGGTCTCTTTAAACTCTAAATCTAAATGTTCATTTAAAATCAACATTTCATTTGAAGTCACCAAACATTAATAGGTGCTTTATAAGTATTTACATATATATCTATATATATATCTATATATATATATATATATATATCTATATATATATGTGTGTGTGTGTGTGTGTGTGTGTGTGTGTGTGTGTGTGTGTGTGTTTAAGAAAAAACGTATACATATATGCTCGGGCAGTTAAGTGGCTTAATGTATAGAGGATTGGCCCTAGAATAAGAAGTATTCAAGTTCAAATGTGACCTTAGAAACTAGACACTTACCAGCTGTGTGACCTTAGACAAAGGACGTAATCTGGATTGCTTCACATCCAGGGCCATCTTCAACCATTCTGATTCATACCTGACCCTTTGACCTATACGACTTTGGAAGAAAAACTGAGACTGGTGACTCAGCAAAGCACCCTCCTCCCTCAAATCTAATTCACTTGCATGTTATGGCATCACTTCCCTGATGTCATGATCTTTTCTTCAAGAATGAAGGACAAACATAATCATCATTATCATCATCATCATCATCATTATCATCATCACCACATACATGTTTATATAGGTATTTGTGTATTAATATTATGTGTGTTTATGTTTGTATGTATCTTAACATACATAATAAATTTCAGGTACTTACTTATATTTTATTATCTCCTCTCTTCTACTTTCTTACTCCTCAATGCAGTTTCTCATAAAAGGCACTGCTCTGGGAATAGTGGGATTTAGATGCTAGTCTGAGTTCTGTCATTGCCTTTCTATGCAATATTCATTAAAATCATTTGGATCTGTTTCCCCTTATGTGAATTAAAAGTATTAAAGCTGATATGAAGTCCAAAGTCATTCTCTGCTCTAAGTTTATAATTCTTCTATTAAATAAGAACCGTAAATTAGCAAGTAGTACCTAGATATACAAAAATAAAGGACAATTCAATTACATTGAAATCTATTCTTCACATCCTTAAGATATATAAATATTTATATATATATATATTTGATTCAATCAGCATGATACAAGACATAAAATATACATTTAAGTAAATAAATCTGATATTTTGGTGGTGAAGTAGATTTGAAAGCTACAAAATTCTCAACCACTGAGCTAAATAAAAAAAAATCATTCAGTTGAACTCTAGTATAGTGAAAGAAGTGAATGTGAAAAGGAATGAAATAAATTCTGATGGATCAGGAATTAGGATGTCATTTTAATCATCACTGAGAGGCATTGTAGTATAATGAAAATGATATTTATCTTATATACAGAAAGCCAGGTTTGTGTATATACAGAAAGCCAGGTTTGTGTCCCAGTGCTAATACTTACTAGATATAGGACCTCTGATTCTTGTATTTGAGCCTTAGTATACTCATCTGCATATGAGAATGAAAATATTGAAAGGAAAGATTTATAAGATTTGAGCTATTATCATTCACAATGTTGCAATATTCCAATAAAATGCATCTATATGTACTTAACTATATACATATACAGGTATAGTAAATAGATGTAAAATAACCAGAATACATAAGAACACTTAAAGAGAACAAAATTGAGATTGTGTTATAACTCACATAATTTCCAAATAAGTTAAGATAAAAGAGAATTCTTCCTTTCATTAGAGAGTATAAAGACTAAAGGTACATACACCCTCTACCTCATTCACAATATCAGATAGATTTACTTAACTGTTGTTTTCATTGCTGAAAAAAAGTGCAGGGAATTAATTTAAAGTGTCCATTGTATAGACAAAATACATAAGGAAATATTTTTTTTAAATATAGTCTGTCTTGTTAAAATAGGTGTTATCTGAATTCATTATCTTAGGAAATAGATAAAAGCACTGACCAAATTTCCTTGACCCTGCTATTCACTTCGATTAAATAAAGATTATTAGATTTGAAGTCATTAGGTATCTAAATGTAGACAAATCACTAAATTTCTCAAGGCTTCTTTCTACATCTTTAAAACAAGAGGGGAGGACAAGATGATTCTTAAAGTCCCTTCAAATTCTGACATTCAGGGATTCTGGTATTATTTTGACCTGAATATTTTTCTCTGAACCTAGAATTTTTTCATGGTGTCAACAAAATACGATCAGAAAATCAGAAATACCCCAGTGAAAGAGCTTCATTTCTCTGTTGTTCCTAGTGCTGCTAGAATCAAAATCACAGCAATATAGGGTTTCAACTCATTCTTTTGTATTAAGCTCTGCTTCACTATATAACACTTAACCTTGCTCTTAGGAGCCCACCTTTCCATAACTATAGGCAATATGGATGCAGGTATGATTTAGGAAATAGCATTTGAGACTGAGTACCTATGACAGGTTTTAAAAACAGCAAGCGAAAAACAATAATAAAATTTCTGAGTATTTTGCAATTTCACAGAAGGAATGCCTTATGAGACATCAGCTAACTGGCACCATTATAATTTACAGGAATCAGAGAAGCTCTTTGTCAGTTGGCTTAAGTGCACTTTACCCTTTCAGAATGTTCTTTAGTTGTTCAACATTATCGCCTCAGTTCAGCTCTAACATTTGTCTCCTCCCTCTCAATTTTCTGTATCCCTCTGTTGTGATGTAAGCTCTCCCTTTACAAAGATAGCAGACTGCTGTTATCTTTGCAAAGCAAAGAAGGTGTTTTTGTTTCAAATAGGGTCTATAAAGATAATTTCTGGGAGAATTAGCACCATTTTCCCCTTCAGAATACATTCTAAAAGAAATGAAGGTGAGTCAAGGTGAGCAAAATCACACATGTGAAAACAAGTGTATGCTGCATTTGGTTCATATGGCTGTGTTCTGAAAAGAACTGGTTCTCTGACTTCTTAGGCAATGGGCTTGAAACAAATTCTATTGGGGTTCTTTTATGGGAAAGCTATATAAAAACAATACCTGCAAATGGATCAATTGCTCTAAATTCTGGAAATAATAGAAACAAACGTTAATGTAACTTTTACTGATCCATCAATCAAGTCCAATTGTATCTAAGCTCATTCAGCAAATTGGAAGAAAGTGGTTAATGTCTCATTTTCAACAAACAACTAAATATCATATCATATAGAATTTGAGATATTTTATTATCAGAGATATAGTATTTGAGATAATTAAATACCTTGTAAATACAAATCCTATGATTGTAAATTAATCTCTTGTGAAATGATTTTACCAAAAAAAAATTTCTTTGGATAAGGACAACCTTGGATAGCTGGGAGTTTTAATTTCTACAGAATGATGTATTCTTTTGGGAGTTTCCCCCCACCCTGTGCTAAAATGAAATCAGTTTTGGATTTGGGAGAGAAAATGCTATATATACATATATATACATATATGTATATATATATATATATATATATATATATATATATATATGAAATTTTATCCTCACCACTTAAAAGTCATTGTTTTGGGGTGGATGAGTTGGTTTGTATAGGATTCTGATGTGAGTTTCTCCCCTGAAAAATTTCAGTTGTACATTTAACTCAGTCTAGTGGAAGTTTGGTTAGATATCAAAAAAATAGAAACATAATAGCATCCCAAGTGTATTCTGAATGAGAAGTAAAGGAGAAATGAATTTGGTAGTCCAAGTGGCTATTACTGATCAAGGAACAAATAGTTTAAATAAAAGGGAACAAAGACCTCTAATAATTGTATTGACTGGATGATGAAATAGAAGAAGTATCATATATCAGCTGAGTAATTCAAACCAGACTGGACAAAGAATGCAATGTTTTGTACTTTGTGAATAATCCTGAGTGCTGAGGACAGGACAAGTTAGTATCCTTTTTTATTATTACTTGGAAACATTGTGGCTCAGAGGATCATAGGATCCTGATATAAAGCTAAAAGGGACTTTAGAGTTGATTCTATTACAATGCCTTTATTTTAAAGGTAATTGAGCTAAAGCCCAATCAGATTAGGGGATTTTTCCAATAGGTAGCAGAGCATAGAAGAGCATGCTGAAATGAAAGTCAAGCACATCTGAATTCAGATCCAGGTTCTGTTGCTTTCTTCTTAGCTTAGGCACCCTGGTAGTGGTCATGAAGTCGGGAAAACCCTTACTCAGTTCCAGCTTCAGATATTGTATAATGCTAGACAAGTTAATTAATCTCCATCTGCTTCAGACTCCTCATCTATAAACTGGGTTATAATAATAGCTTCTAAGTCAGAAGATTGTTGTGAGGATCAAATGAGAAAATATTTGACAAGACAAAAGTAGTTTAGTAGCAGCCAGGTGACATAGTGAATACAACACTGGGTTTAGAGTCAGGAAGACCTCAGTTCAAATGTGCCTCAGACAATTATAAACTGCGTGACCCTGGTAAGTTTTAGTCTCAGTTTCTTCATCTGTTAAATGAGCTGGAAAAGGAAATGTCAAACCACAAAAAAAAAATTCCAAAATGGGTCATAAAATGATGAACACATCGGCGTTATTTAGTCACTTTTCAGTTATGTCAGACTCTTTAAACTCTGGAAAGATTAGGAACATATGTTAATAGAATACTAACTGAGTAGAAACTTAAAGTATCTGAAGTCAAATTTGAATTCAGAGGAGTCTTCCTGATGTCAGGTTCATCTCTCTATCCACTGTGCCCCCTTCCCTTCTAGGGACATATTAGGTCCTTAAGAAATGTTTGCTCCCTTCCCTTCTCTCATTGAGTCTCCATCGGGAAATTGAGAATAACTATCTACAGTAGCTACAACACAGGTTCAAAGGTTCATAAATTTAGAACTAGAAGACAACTGGAGTTTGGTTAGTCCAACCCCATCATTTAACAGAGAAGAAAACCAAAGTCCAGAGAGATTAAATGACAAGTTCAGTGAGAAGTTGATGAGTGTCTCTTACGGGTAAACAACTTGCTGTAGTGTATTCCTTGAGAATAAAGACAAAAACAGTATAATCTCTACTAACAAGCAGTTCCTATTCAACAGAGTTGCTCAAGGCCATGGAGATCACAAGTAGTCCAACTGGTCCCCTGACTCCAAATAAGTATTTTACAATATGAAGGCAATATATACAGATATCTGCATAATATTGGAATATATTTGCACATAAACACACATGTACAAATTTTATGAACAATACTCAATGGTGCAACATAGCTTTAGCAAACAAATAAAACCACAGTCTAAGGTGTGAACCATATTGAACTGAACCCTTCCCATTACCAGTCCCTTTTTGTTTCTAATTGCCATGAATTTGTTGAAAGATTATCCATCAAAAGAAATCACCCTCTTAGTACCTTTGTGAGTTTAACACCTATGGAATTATCTCATAATTCTTGCTTTCTAAGCACATTAAGTAATAGTTGGTTGGCACAGAGAAGAGTTATTATTTAATATTTTTATAAATCACTTAAATGATTAAATATGCTCATTAAGCTCCTGAATGGCATGTAAATTGGGAGGATAGTACCTTAGAGGATAATATTAGAATTTGAAATGACCTTGATGAAATAAGAGAAAATTTTAGTAAAAACAGCTTGAAATTTAACTAAGACAAGTGACAGATTATGCAACAAATGAAGGGAAAAAATGTGTAGTGAACTCATAAGAGGTACATCTTGCTTTCAAGCAATCATTGATGTAATTAAATGGGAAAGTCTTTCTAGACATTTTTCACAGTCTCTTTTTTTACTCTCCTATAAAAGAGACATTTTGAAACAAAACATAAATTACTTGGCCAAACACAGGGAAAATGTGACCCATAAATACAGTGGATGGAAAGTTGGAGACTTATCTTAGCAGTTGCTGTGAATAAGCTAGAAAGGCAATTGTTGATTTTCAGTATAGTCTCAGAGGCAGCCATGTTGCTATTCCTCTTTACCCTGTTCCTATTTCCAGATATTCTCAAAAATATGGAGGTTGAGGCCTCTCCAAAATGGTTAAATCATTGCAGAGAGAATTTAGGGATAGACATCTCTGTATTTCACTGTACTTACTTTTTCAACTTTATCTACCAACAGTAGGAATGGAGGAGATTCTGTTATAAGTAATATGCCTTACCCTGTTTGACCAATTTATAGTATAAGCACAGGGTCTTTGAGAAACTTGAGTTAAAACTGCTACAAAATACAGAATAGAGATCACTTCTATCTATGTTGAGGCAAGGGGAAGAGAAGAGATCAAGATTAGATTTCATAAAGGAGGCTACATCTGAATTAGACTTTGAAAGATAGACAGCATTTCAGTAGCAGAGATGGATGATATTTATAGAGTAGGGATTAAAATGAACAAAGGCATAAAGCAAGGAATGAATTCAAGGAAAGGCAAATAGTCCAGTCTGGTTGAAATGTGAATATGAATGTGAAATGAGTAGTATGAGTTAAAGTTGAAAAGTGGGCTGGTGGGGGCAGTAAATAGAGCAGTAAACCTGAAGTCAGGGGGACCTGAGTCCAAATCTGGTCACCAATACTCAATACTTACTCAGTTGTATGACCTTGGGCAAATCACTTAACCCCATTGCCTTGATAAAATACAAAAAATGTTGCCTGGTTAATCCCAGATTAAGAGATTTATATTACTCTTCATATTGCTTTTTGACTGTAGTTGATAGCACAGTGGGTGATTGCTTTGTGTAAAGGTTGGAGAAGACAAATAATAATAATGATAATGATAATTAAAAACATATATTAATCTACATGCCAAGTAGCAG
Organism: Macrotis lagotis; assembly: GCF_037893015.1. Lineage (NCBI taxonomy): Eukaryota > Metazoa > Chordata > Mammalia > Peramelemorphia > Peramelidae > Macrotis > Macrotis lagotis. The sequence continues at coordinate 64,748,187 of NC_133661.1, read as the reverse complement.
TAATGGTAGTAGTAGTAGTAGTTGTAGTAGTAGTAGTAGCAATAGCTAGAACAGTAGCAATAGCTGAAGCAGTAGCAATGGTATTAGTAGCTGTAGCAGTGGCAGCACTTAGAGAGCCCTTTTAGATTTTCAAAGAACTTTATGCATATTACCTCATGTGAACTTCTCACAATAATTCCCTGAAATAGGTACTATTATTATTCCCATTTTAGAAATGAAGAAATTAAAATGCTGATTGATTACTAACATGGTTGGCCCAGGGTCACCACAGCTAGTGTTTCAGACAAGATTTAAATTGAATCTTTTTTGACCCCAAATCTAGCACTCTTTCCACTGTTACTTGTCCGTCACTTCGTTTAATACCAAGTCTGTGTGGCAAAGAAATAACCAGAAGGAAAAACCCAACCATTAAATTTAGAATTCCCCTACTTTATAATTCTCAATTCATTTGCAGGTCTTTAGGGAGAGAAAAAAAGGATAACTGCTTTTGAGAAAATTAAGAACTTGGGGCGGGTAGGTGGTGTAGTGGATAGAGCACCAAACCTGGAGTAAGGAGTACCTGTGTTCAAATCTCAGACACTTAATAATTAGTGTGTGGCCTTGGGCAAGCCACTTAACCCCCTTGCCTTTCAAAAAACCTAAAAAAAGAGAAAATTAAGAACTTCATCATAAAAATAAATGCCACAATAAAGCAAAGAAAGTATAATAGTGAAATAAAATATTTCTAAATGTCCTATTTTCTAAAATTTTCCAGGAGGCAGACTTGTTCTTTAAATTCATCATATACATCAACATGCTGCTTTTTAATTGCTGAACAGTTTGACTATTTTCACAGCAACAATACTCATGAAATGATAGACTAAATTATTATTCACCTGGATATCAGGCACATAATATCACTCAGCACTGAGATACAGCCCAGAATGAATATATATGGGCACATCTATATTCTCATATAGATATATGTATATATTTACATGTATTAATTCATGTATCCTTTGTAATAAATTACATAGCCAAATGTCTTTTTTGGAATCCGAAATCTGTCTTAACACAACAGTTTGCTAAAGGCAATGATGCTTAAAAGAGAAGGAGAATATGTCTGTCCTTAAAAAGATACCATAATTAATAGGTCAGTCCTTGCAGAAACACACTCTGGATCCTGGATCATTCATTTATAATTCATATACACCACTTGTCCTGCATAAACATACAGAATTATTAATGAATGGCTGTGTATGTTTTCATTCACATTGTTTTATTATTCAACTTCTCTATTCTCTGTGACAAGAGGAATGTTCTCCTTGCAGGATGTCAATACTTTCATCTTTGCTATCACAAGAAGAAAGTGTTTTATTATTGATTTTGTTTTATTGGAGAAGTAGGATTCAGTGGCCTTCTATTCCATAATCTCACATTTGCTATTTCTCATGTAGCGTAAGTTGTGGAGGATTTAAGATTGAATAAAAATAACATCAAAAACAGCAACTGGTTTTCTTGGTGATGTTTCTTCTCTTTGTTGTCATTTTTGTTTTTATTTTATTCATAATCTGCTGCCATTAAGCAACAAGTTCTAATACAAATATATAAACACTGCTCATAAAGAAGCGCTGGTATGTCAGCTATAATATCAGGAAAAATAAAAATGAATGATGTACAAATCTCTCAGTAGGTTATAGTTTATGACAGTCTCTATATTTCCTCTGAATTTCTATATTGTCATAGTTTCACAAACTATTAAAAATTACAAAAATTACCAAAAATGAAATAAGTGAAGTCACAGTCATAATAAACACAAACAAGTGAGAACAGGGGCAAAAAATTACAGATGTTTTTGGAAGGAAAAGATCAGAGAATTCATATAGTGCAATCCATAGGCCATGGAGTTCTGGGGATAGTTCTTGCAACTGAGGTGATACTAATATTGCAATGAACATCTGGCACTAAAGGAAGATTGAAGGAAGAAAAACAATATGTCGAGCAACAAATGAAGTCTATAGCCCTAGAATATAAGAAAACCATATTCTAACCCATCCTCAGATTTTTAATATCTACTTAATGCACCAGGCAGGATTTCTGGCTTTCGGGAAATTATATATGGACTTCAACACCAAGGAGTTCTCATTTCATGACTCACAGAAGCTGCATGTTATAATTCCAAGAACAACAGACTTGATAGATGAAATGTATGTTCATGTCTGAGCCTTGAACTCTAATTTCCTAATTTGTAAAATGAGGTTGGACTACATAAGGTCACTTTTATATCTAGATCTATAATCTTAAATTAGTTCTCATTATATCCAACCTACTGAGATTGATGGCCTTTGATCTATTCTCCATTTCCCTGAAATTGAAATTAACTTCTGTTACTTCACAAAGCTTTGGAGACATACTCATTCTAGAACAAAGATGATTATAAAATAGCAGAGATAACTAAAGAGCATATTCCTCAGTTTTTGTAAGAGTAAGGAGCCATGATAATGGAATAGAGACCTCCTAATGAGTCTGAGGAGTCCTTTCCCCAATAAACATTAGCAGTCATATTTGGTTAGAAGAAAACATCTCTCATTGGGTGAAAAGCTATATACTCTGCCCTCCTGGTGAATAAACCTGATGAATTATTCTGATTCACCCTAGTGATTGCAGCTACCATGCTGATTAATTGACTGAAGGCTAAGATAATAAACTCTTGTGGGAATTGTCCCTATTCCTTCCTGGTCCATAAGAATGTCCTTTGCTACATTTCTACCTTTTTTATTCTTTTTCTTTCTCATTCTTTTTCCTTTGTCCTTCTTACATAGAGTGTAATAAATGTCAAAAAGATTTTTTTTCTTCTCCCTTTCTCCTTAGCAGTAAATGATTTATCACAGAATTATATGGAAGTGAAAGAAAGATGTCTGTATTTGGATTGAGAGAAAAAAAACTGAAGGATCCCCATTCCTAAATCCCAACTCTTCATGTAGTAGATAAGAATTTTTGAATTCACAAAGCAGTATTATCCCATACTCTAGGTTTCTGGAAGAGAAGATTTACTAGCCAGCATCATCACAGAGATTTATCTTGAAGAGACCTAAACCAAGTTTAAGAATTTTTGAGTTTGAAAGTAGTTGAACTGGGTGCCAGACATCCAGAGACAGAAGGTATCCTTAATAGCATATTTCTTTTAAATTTTTTTTAATTTTTATTTAAGGCAATGGGTTTAAGTGACTTGCCCATGGTCACATAGTTAGGTAATTATTAAGTCTGAGGCTGGATTTAAACTCAGGTCCTTCTGACTCCAGGGCCAGTGCTCTATCCATTGCATGACCTAGTTGTTCCTTAATAGCATATTTCTTAAGGAAAAGAGCCACCAACAGGATTGCCTTGGATCTGGGTAAGAAACCATGTCATAAAGGTTCAAAAGATCTATAACTTGCCAACTTTATGATAAATGGAGTTATGAGGTTTTAGGGATGTATAAGGTTTTTACAAAGTCAAAAGAGTTTAATGGGCTATTTAATTATTTTATGCACTTCCAGTATGTATTCATCATTGCCTATGAATCTTTTGGGTTTTATTCATTTTTATTCTGATGAAGACAAGGAAAAATATTGAGGATACCTCTAGATGATTCAGCTGAACAAAGTTTCCTTTTGGGATTGCCCATTATGATTTACCAACAAAGTCTCAGTATATCCCTGGTGCTCCTAGTGAATACTATAAGTGCAGAATCATGATGAGATACCAACAATTTGAACTTTTAATCAATAGAGCTAATGAAATCTCATGAAAGTTTTCAATATCTTTTATTTTCTTTTTTTAGAAAGATTTCATTTATTTTTTAACAATTTCCCCCCATTCTTGCTTCCCTCCCCAAACTCCCACAGAAGACATTCTGTTACTCTTTATTTTGTTTCCATGGTATAAATTGATCTAACCTTAATGTGATAAGAGAGAAATCATGTCCTTAAGGAAGAAAAATAAAGTATAATTACATAATAAGAATGTTTTTTTTCTAAATTGAAGTTAATAGTCTTTGGTTTTTGTTCAAACTCCACAATTCTTTCACTGGGTACAGATGATATTCTCTATTATAGATAGCCCAAAATTGTCCCTGGTTGTTGCACTGATGGAATGAGCAAGTCTGTCAAGGTTGATCATCACTGCCATGTTGGTGTTAGTACGTACAAAGTTTTTCTGCATCAGTTCATATAAATCCCTCCAGGATTCCTTGAATTCTCATCCCTCCTGGTTTCTAATAGAATCATAGTATTCCATGACATACATATACCACAGTTTGTTAAGCCATTCCCCAACTGAATGACATTCACTTGACTTCCAATTCTTTGCCACACCAGGGCTGCTATGAATATTTTTTGTATCTCTTAAGGGTATAGACCAAGTAGTGGTATTGCTAAATAAAAGGGTATGCACATTTTTGTTGCCCTTTGGGCATAATCTCAAATTGCTCTCCAGAAAGGTTTGGTGAGTTCACAGTTGCACTAATGTATTAGTGTCCCAGATTTCCCACATCCCTTCTGACATTTATGATTGTCCTTTCTGGTCAAATTAACCGGTCTGAGATGTGTGAGTTGGTATCTCACAGAAGCTTTAATTTGTATTTCTCTAATGAGTAATGATTTAGAACAATTTTTCATATGACCATGGATTGCTTTGATTTCCTCATCTGTAATATTGCCTTTGCATATCTTTTGACCATTTGTCAATTGGGGAATGGCTTGTTTTTTTGAAAATTTGCCTCAATTCTCTCTATATATATTTTAGAAATGAGTGCTTTCTCAGAAATATTAGTTGTAGAAATTGTTTCCCAATTTACTACATTTCTTTTTATCTTGGTTACAGTGGTTTTGTCTGTGCAAAATCTTTTTTAATTTAATGTAAGCATAATTATCTAGTTTGTTTTTAAGGATGTTCTCCATCTCTGCCTTGCTCATAAACTGCTTCCCTTTCCATAAATCTGACAGGTAAACTACTCCTTGATCTTCTAGTTTGCTTACAATGTATGTCTAAATCCTGTAACCATTTGGATCTTATCTTGGTAAAGGGTGTGAGGTGTTGGTCTAATCTAAGGGTCTTCCATACTAACTTCCAATTTTCCCAGCAGTTTTTATCAAAGAGAGATTTTTTATCCCGATAGCTGGGCTCTTAGGGTTTATCAAACAGTAGATTACTATAATCATTTCCTGCTATTGCACCTAATCTATTCCACTAATCCATGACTCTATCTTTTAGCCAATACCAGACAGTTTTTATGACTGATGCTTTATAATATAATTTTAGATCAGGTAGGGTTAAGCCACCTTCTTTTGCAATTTTTTTATTGAATCCCTGGAAATTCTTGACTTTTTTTCATTTCTCCATGTAAATTTAATTACGTTTTCTAACTCATTAATTTTTTTTTTAATTTTGATTGGTGGAGCACCAAACAAGTAGTTTAGTTCTGGTAGAATTGTCGTTTTTATTATGCTATCTATACCTATTCATGAACAGTTGATATTTTTCCAGGTATTTAAATCTGATATTATTTGTTTGAAGTATTTTATAATTGTTTTCAAAAATTTTTGAGTCTGCCTTGGCAGGTAGACTCCCAGGTATTTTGTTTTGTCTGAGATTAGTTTGAATGGAATTTCTCTTTCTTGCTCTTTCAGCTGTTTCTTGCTAGTCATATATAGAAATGGTGAGGATTTATGAGGATTTATTTTATTTCCTGCGACATTGCTAATGTTGCTAATTCTTTCTAGTAGTTTTTAGGTGAATATTTTGATTTTCTAGATATAACACCATGCCATTTCCAAAGAGTGAGAGTTTTGTCTCTTCCTTCCCAATTCTAATTCATTCAATTTATTTTTCTTCACTTATTGCTGAAGCTAACTTTTCTAATACAATATTGAATAGTAGTGGTAATAATGGGCATCCTTGTTTCACCCCTGATATATATATATACTGGAAATGATTCTAGCCTATCACCATTGCATATAATGCTTGTTGATGGTTTCAGATAAATACTGCTTATTATTCTGAGGAACAATCCAATTATTCCTATACGCTCTAATGTTTGTATTAGGAATGGGTGCTGTATTTTGTCAAAAGATTTTCAGCATCTGTTGATATGATTATATGATTTCAGGTAGGTTTGTTTAATTAAATTCATTGGTAGTGAGTTCATTTTTCTCATTTATGATGCTAACAATTTGGTTTTTATCTTTTTTTTAAATCAAATTGACCAGAAGTTTATCAATTTTATTATTTTTTTTCATAAAACCAGCTCTTGGTTTTATTTATTAGTTCAATAGTTTTCTTGCTTTTATTTTATTAATTTCTCCTTTAATTTTTAGAATGTTTTATTTGGTATTTAATTGGGGTGTTTTAATTTGTTATTTCTTTAGATTTTTTACTTGCATATTTAGTTCATTGATTTCTTCTTTCTGTAATTTATTCATGTAAGCATTTAAAGATATAACATATTTGCTCACAGCTACCTTGAGTTTATATCCTTGGCTTTAGTATGTTGTTTCACTATTTTCATTATCTAGCATGAAATTATTATCTTTTCTCTAGTTTTTTATTTGATCCACTCATTCTTTAAAATGAGGTTATTTAGTTTCCAATTAGTTCTGAGTCTGTATCTCCCTGGTGCAATACTGCATGTGATTTTTATTGCATTGTAATCTGAGAAAAATGTATTCACTATTTATGCCTTTCTACATTTGATTATTGGGTTTTTAATGCCCTAGTACATGGTCAGTTTTTGTGTTAGTACCACGTACTGCAGAAAAAAATACATTCTTTTCTATTTTCATTCAATTTATTCCATAATTCTATCATATCTAGCTTTTCTAATAATCTATTTATCTCCTTATCTTCTTTCTTGTTTATTTTATGATTAGATTTATCTAAACCTGGGTGTGGGAGGTTGAGGTCATCTACTAGTAGAATTTTGCTGTCTATGTAATTCTTTCACCTTCTCCTCTAAGAATTTGGATGGTATAAAATTGGGTACATACACATTTAGTATGGAAATTACTTTATTGTCTATGGCAACTTTTAGGAGGATAAATTTCCTTCCTTATCTCTTTTAATGCTATCTATTTTTGCATCTGTTTTGTTTGAGGTAAGGATTGCTACCCCTGCTTTTTTCACTTCAGCTTAAGCAAAATATATTTTTCTCTAACCTTTTACCTTTAGTCTATATGTACCTCTCTGCTTCACATGAGTTTCTTGTAAGCAGCATATTGTAGGATTCTGATTTTTTATCCACTATGCTATTTGATTACATTTTAAGGGAGAGTTCATCCCATTCACATTAAAACTTATAATTACAGGGGTGGCTAGGTGGTGTAGTACCTAGTTCAGTACCTGAGTTCAAATCCAGCCTCAGACACTTAATAATTAGCTAGCTGTATGGCCTTGGGCAAGCCACTTAACCCCATTTTCCTTGCAAAAACCTTAAAAAAAGTTATAATCACGAACCCTTTATTGCCCTTCATGCTATCTTCCCTCTGTTTGTGTTTTTCCCCTTTTTTCCCTTTATCCATATTCCGCAGTGTTTTGTTTCTGAATACCTTCACCTTCAGTGTGTTTTCCCTCCTATATCAACCCCCTCCCTTTCTTTCCCCTTTCCCTTCTCCAGTTCTTCCCTTCCTTCTGTTAGTTCCCCCTTTTCCCCCTCGCCCGTCCCCTCCCCTTTATTCCCTTTTAATATTTGAAAGGTAAGATAAGTCTCTGAACTGAGTGTGTGTGTAAGTTAACTTTAAGCCAAGTCTTATGAGATGAAGATTCAGGTGGTTACCTCCTCCCTTCTTCCCCTCTATTACAATAAGAATTTTCTACCTCTTATTAAAATGAGAACTACCCAATTCAGTCTCCTCCATCCTCCCATCTCCTTACTGTCCCCCTTTTTAATGAGGTATTGTTTTTAAGTCATTCTGTCTGAGTCACAGAAAAGTTATGAGTGTCCATTACTTCTGGCTAAGTATATTATCTCGAAAAGAGTTACAATTTTCTAGAGTTGTGAGAATCTTTCTCCTAAGTAGGTAAATAGCAAGTTTCATCTTATTGGATAGCAGTTTTTCTTTTTTTTCTCTAACCTTTTTCTTTCTTTTCATTCCTTTATGTGTGTCTCTTGAGGCTCCTGTTTGATGTCCAAATTTTCTATTTACCTCTGTCTTTCATCAGAAAATACTCAGTCTCCCATTTCATTAAATGTCCATCTTTTCCCCTGGAAGAGAAGGCTCAACTTTTCTGGACAGTTGGCTGCATTCCAATTTCCCTTGCTCTTCAGAATATCTCATTCCAGGCCCTTTGATCCCTTAATGTTGCTGCAGCCAGGTCCAACATAATCCTTGATGTTGCTCCTTAGTATTTAAGTTGTTTCTTTCTGGCTGCTTGCAGGATTTTCTCTTTTATTGGATAGTCCTGAAATTTGACCATAACATTCCTTGGTATTTTCATTCTAGGATCTCTTTCCAGAGGGAATTGATGTATTCTTTAAATAACGATTTTGTTCTTTGGTTCTATGATATCAGGGCAATTTTCCATTACTAAATTCTGTAATATTAAGTCCAGGGTTTTTTTCTCTTCAATGTATTCAGGAAAGGCTATAATTCTCAGGTTGTCCTTTCTTATCTATTCTTGAGGTCAGTGGTTTTGCTCATGAGGCATTTTACATTTTTTTCTAATATTTTTGATCTTTTGGTTTTGTTTAATACAATCTTGTTTTCTCATGAAGTCATTAATTTCCAACAATTCATTTCTTTTTTTAGAGAAGAATTTTCTTCATTTACCTTTTGCAACTCCTTTTCTAGTTTGTCAATTCTATTTTTGAAGTTTTCCATTTACACAAGTGTAGTTTTGAGAGAATTATTTTCTTTTTTGCATTTTCCCAATTGAAGATCTGAGAGAGTTATTCTCATTTTGTATTTGTCCAATTATATTTCCCAAGGATATGTATTCTTGTTGAGAGAAGTTATTTTTCTCTTGCAAAGTGTTAATTTTCTCTTGAGTTTCTTTTCACAACTTTTCCAACTGATTTTGAAACTCCTTCCTGATTTCTTCAAGGAAGTCTTTCTGGGCTGGACACCAATTCATATTCTCCTCAGCAGTGCTAGATCTCTCTGAGTTAGAATCTATTTCTTCTAAGTATGTCTCCATGCCCCCCTTTCTCTGGTCTTTTTTTATCTTTCTATGATCTTGTGGTGGGGGGGTGGCTATCAGAGGTTTGCTTTTGGAGATCCTAGTGGCTTTGTTCTCTTAGTTTAGTAATTTTGAAGACTGGCCAGCAGAGAGAGTAGAGAGTGCTGGTTGCTTTCTTTGGATTGTTTGAGGCCCTCAGCATCAGGATCTGAGTTGACCTTGAACAAAGTGCTGAGCCCTGAAAGAGGGAGTTAATCCCCTCTTTCCCTTGAATTAACTCTGTTGCCCACAAGTGAGTCTGACCAGGTGGGGGTTCTTTACTGTTTGTTCTTGGCAAAGGGTTCTGCAGAAAGTATGGAGCTCAGGTCCCAGGCCCAGCTGGTTGTTCTCAAGGTGTGCTATGAAACTCTCTGTGCTGGAACGCACCCTCCCAGAGCTCCTCTAGCCCAGCCAAAGATTTCATGCTTAAAGTTGGATCTTGCACATGCTACTCACCTAAGTACACAGCTGCAGCTGGTCTTCTGACTCCCCCTCCCCCCCACCCCCCACTCCCCCCCACCTCTGCCTGAAAGAACTTGTTTGTAGCTGTTCTTCTCCTAGCTTCTTTTTTTGGGTTTTGTAGATCGAATATCTGTTAAGAAGTTTCTTTCATCTTATTTTTGAGGGGAAAGAAGAACAAAACACAGTGCCTGTCTTTTCTCTGCCACCTTGGCCAAAAGTCTTTCAGTCTCTTAAGGAAAAAAAAAACAAAAACCATACTAGCTAACTTTTATAGGGTAAGAAGAGGTGATATATTGGTCCTACTACAAATGAAAATACTCATTTCCAAAGGTGTTTTGCTTTTTTAAGAAAATAGTGATTTAAATTACTACTCTATGAATGTTCCGTAGAGCTGGCCATGCAAGAATGACCTCTATTTTTTAAAGTTCTCAAAACCTGGCTATATTTCAACCTACATTTGTTTCTTCTCTCCTTCCCATACTCTATGGTAGAAGCCATTTCAGACTTTTTTTTTCAGTTCTTCATAGACAAGATTATTTTTTTGTACAGGCTGTCCTGCACATTCCTGTCTCTGGAATTCACTTCCTCCACATTTCAGTCTCTTAAAATACTTCATTTCCTTCAAGACCTAATTCAAATCCCACCTTCTTCACATAGCCTTTCTTCATCCCATCAAAAGATTGCATCTCCCTTTTTTAAAATTTAATTTTTTATCTTTTTTATCCTCCTGTAATCACATTTCAACCACACTGTTATTTGTTCAGTGTATTACTTCCCATGTATATAGGTAGTATGTAAGTACTTTAAAAGTAGTGATTATTTATGTATTTTTCTTGATAGCCCCAGAACCTATCACAGTTTTTGACAAATAATGGATACTTAGTAAAATGCTGATTATTTTCATGGATTTGCTCTGATGGTAAAATAGTCATAATAAAACTATGAATCTCTTACTTCCATAGCCTACTTCTGACACATTGTCTGTATTGCTTCAAGCACACGTCTCTTGGCTGAATTTTCTTTTACAATGTGAAAGGGTTGAATTAGATGAAAGACTCAATCTGGATAATATTTAATATACCTTAATTTGTAATCCTATGATTTTAGTGTATGCATTTAAAATATTTTGAGAGGGAATCCATAATTTCACTAGATGATCAAAGAAGTCTATGAATTAAAACAATTAAAAATGTTAAGAATTTTTGAATGAATTTTTACTAATTTTATTTTGAATTTATGGAATGAAACAGACATTTTCAGTCATAATTATAAATATTTATTTGATTCCATAAATCAAAATAAAATAAATTTTCTTAAAAAAAGAGAAAAAAACTGTGGAATAGGTGGTCTATAAAATCCTTGAATCCTAAGATCCTATAATCTTTTCCACTGAGCAAAGTGAAAACAAAATATAGTCATGCAAAGTTTGAACATACTGAGTAACAATCCAGTGCTTCTACAGAAGGCATCAGAACAGACAAGTGTGGGAGTGTAGGGAGGAGAAATTTTACTCCACATATCACCCCAGGAATGAGCCTCCAGAAAAATTCCCTATAATCCAGTTAAATAGCACTGCAGTGAAAGTTTTCTCCATCTCATGCTGTTGCTTTGTATAAACAACTAAAGTCAAATTTGCAACAAAATGTTTTATATTTTGAGACAAGGGAAATATTAATTTCAGACAGAAAACTACTTTGAACATGAGGAAAAAAATGCACCTAATTATTTAAATAGAAAAATCATTCCATTTTATCCCCACTGTAACTCTTCACACTTTCTACTATTACTTTACTTCATAGTCACAGAAAGAACTCATCAGGAAACATAAGGAACAAATACACAAATGCAACAGAACAGAAATTATATGCATACATACATACATACACATATACAAGCACAAATACACACTTCTAGCTTTTTTTCTAAAACTGAAAAATGGATGACCCCCAGCTTCACAAATTATATTTTATCCCTTTCTAGATGCTTATGAGCATATGAAAAAATTACTGTTTGAAAAAAAAAATAAAACAGGCCAGTACCACCTTCAAGTTCAGATCACACTGGCTTTTATTGCTTTTTATTTATCCAGATTGAGTCTTTCATCTAATTCAACCCTTTCACATTGTAAAAGAAAATTCAGCCAAGAGACGTGTGCTTGAAGCAATACAGACAATGTGTCAGAAGTAGTATATATATGACATAAATGTATATGTGCCATGCATATGTACATTGTACATTGACAAAATGCACGTGTGTCTATTTATTATTAGCTAATTGTTTGTCAATGCAATTGCATTATCTATTTAGGATATTGTACAAATGTTTCATGTTAGAAAATTATAGGTTTTCTTGCCTCCTGCATTATGTAAGAAAAAAAATTGTTAAATTTCGCATCAATCTTTTGCTGCCATTTTATGCAATCTGTTTCATGGAAAGTATTTTTTTCTGGGACATTCCAGATGCCTCACAACTACATATTCACAGTACTCACTGTTCTTTAAGCACTGTTAATTAAACTTCACTGTGATGGTTCTCATTTTACAAGCTTATGTAAAATTAAATACACTGAAATTTATTGATTTTTACTTATTAATAAAAATGCTATCACCAAGGTCCTTAGTCAAAATATTTTTATTTGCTCCCCAAAAGATTAGGATTCTTTATTATTCTCATATCTGCCATTAAGAATATGGAGGGCAAGGTTTCAAACATATGTAACTTCCCTAAGGTGTTGTATTTTTTCAGTGAGCTCATTTCATTTCTTAAACTAATATTTATTGTTTTATAGACATAGTAGGTATTGAGATGGGCAATGGAGATATAAGAGAAAAGTGAAACTTACTTTCAAGAAGCTTACACTCTACTGTGGTAAAAGATATACACAGATCAATAAATATGATACACCCACACACACCCACACCCACACCCACACACACACACAGAGACACATACACACACACAGAGTAGATTTACTGTCATTTTTGATAGAATGAAGATACGCTGATCTAGATATTGCTGATCCAAGGCGAAGGTACTCACATTTAGAGTACTGAGTATATTTGAAAATCTTAAAAAGTAGACTGGGAATGATCATGGCTCTAAAGTTGGAAGAGATCTTATAAATCATTTTGTCCAATACTCTTTTCCTGTAATTGCAAACATTCAAGTCTACATGGAAGATCCTGACATCTTGGGTCAGAGAGAATATCTAGGATGAGAGGATGATCCTTCCAAAAGCTGGAAAGAATTCAAATAGGAACAATATATGGGAAGGCCTTGGTTATAGTAATAAATCAATAGCACCTAGGTGTGGGATCCTTTCTGGAATCTCTTCTCTTAGATGGACTCTTTAAGAGTGCTGTCTGGTTATGTATATGAACAATATGATTTAAATATTTGAGAGCATAGAATGCTTACTTTAAAAATCATAGGGTTCACTTTGGCCAAGCTCTTCCTTTTGCAGATGAATAAACTGAGGCCCCATAAAGGTTAACTGATTTTCCTCCAAATCAAACAGCTATTTGGTGGCAAAGTCAGGAAGATTAACAATAATGAAGATAATTGGCATTTATATAAAGCATTGAGATTTGCAAAATACCTTACATATGTTTACTTATTTGATCCTCATATCAACCATAATTGTTGTTTATTGTGGTATTTAAAGATAAGGCAAAAAAGGTGAGGGTAAGTGACTTTTATAGGATCACACAGCAGGTAACTGGCTGATACAGAATTTGAACTCAGATATTTCTGACAAGTCCAATATATTATTGACTGCAACTCCTAGTGATTTCTAGGGAATATATATACATATATATATATATATATATATATATATATATATATATATATATATATATATATATATATATATATATATATATATATATATCCCTTTGCCTGAATATAAGAGACAATCTTATTCTCTTTCTCTAGAGAGGAAGCAAAGTCAAAAAGCTATTTAGCTACTCTTGTAACCTTGATGAATATAATTGCAGATATAATGAAATGTATGCCTTAGCATACAAAGAAGTCAGTGTTTTTTGTAACACTCTAAAAATACCTTAGAAAAGACTAAAGAATTCCATAGAATTTTTGAAAACCATTTATTTGAAGACAATTTTATTTAAATAACTTAAATTTCTTATATTTATCTTTCCACTGTCCACTAGGGGAAATATTCAGGAAAACTGAGTGTTTAATGTAGTGAACGCATCTCATGCTACTGTTTCCTTCCCATCCACAGATGTGATCCTATATACAATCACATCCTCTGTAAAATAAAATCTGGAAAACTGTCATCCACAAATGAGAGAGTTTTTGTTTGTGCTTCTGTTCTGCTTTATTTATCTAGAGGTGGAAGAGTAGATAATTGAGTAAGAATATTGGAATTTATGCATAACATCCATGGAGACAGCTTCCTCTCAGTGCAAAATATTTGAAATAAAAAGGATGGTAACAGAATCCTCCATGTACCACAATACATAATATGTATAAATTGTTAAACTGTTTCACTTCGAAAATGTATCTCACTAGACTTTGTGGACACTATTCTTATTTCAGGAGCACACATACACATCTAAAGAGTGAATCCAGTGAGTCAAATATTAACAGAATGTAAAATAAAGTAACCAAACAGAATAATCATGCTTCTGCTGCCAACAGGGGCCATAAGCATTGATATTCTTATCCAGGCACTGAAACTCTTCATGGAAATGCTTGAAAGATACATTGAAATATCACTTCAAGTTATATGACATAACTATATGATAAGATATGTGACAGTTAATTCAAGGGACCCGATATGAGGAGTGGTGAAAATTGGAGACAGTAAAGCTAGGAAAGAAGTAAGAAGTGCTAGTCTGTATTTGTTTGTTTTAATTTCCAGCAATATTTTGGAAAATAATAGGTATAAAAGCGGAGTCAAAAGAGCTTCATTCTTTGTAAAAACAGGAAGCTTCAAACCTAGGAGAGAATGCTTTTTGATATTGGGTTAGATATATTTCACCTTAAAAGTCTCAGACAAGTCACTATATATCCTACAGATTTTGAACTTCATGACTGTATGCAGTTCATTTAGATTTCTTGTGATTTGGCTTCTCCAACCTTTAGCAATTTGAACATTGGACTGTCTGAAGAATTCTTAACCTTTTATTGTATCTTGGACCTCTCTGTGTAGTCTGGTAAAGTCTTCCAATTCCTACTCAAAACAGCATTTTAAATACATAAAGACATAGAATTACAAAGGAAGACAATGATATTGAATAAAATTATCAATTTTTAAGAAAAATTCACAGATCCTTTGACATCTATTCACAAATCTGGGAATCCATGAATTGCAAGTTAAAAATCCCTAGAATAGATTGGCTTTAAAACCTCTACCAATCATAAATTCTGTAATCTAATGAACATAAATGAATTTATGGCCTTCAAAGATATTAAATATGGTAGAGAATCTATTGTAATGGCAACTTGCAAACTTCTATTGTTAATTTCTATGAAAAGATGGTAATAAGCATTATAGAGGGGAAGCACTACATGAATTTACAAGAGGGAGAAATCACAATGAAATATGATTTAATGTGAATAGTGGAATTTAGAGCTTAAAGAAACATTTTAGAGAATCTTCTTCAAGTATATCATTTGCAAAAAAGAAAACTTGAGTTTCAGATAGAAAATTCTTTAACCAAAGGACATAAAGGTAATAAATAGCAGAACTAGGATTAAAATGTGGTTGTTGATGTCAAATTTAGTACTTTATCTCCTACACTATGCTGGGGAAATCTTTCAGAAGAAAGATTTGAATTGGGGGAAGATTTGGATGATAAACACATGAGTAGATTGAAGTTTGTGCATAGGAAAGTACTTTAAAACTGTAATATGAAAAATGTTTTAATTATATTTATTTTTTATTTTTGTACAAATGATTCTTTTTTACACATTAATAAAATATTCTTGTTTAAGAGTAAACATAATACCCCTCCCCCAAAAATATAGACCCTTATGAGAAATAAAGGAAAGAGAAAAAAAATAAAAATAAAAAAATAAATAAAAGTGTTTCAGTCTGTGTTCCAACACCACCAGCTCTGCCGTGGGTGGATCACATTCTTTATGATAAGTCCATCACAAAAGCTGCTTCCATATTTTTCCACCATTGCCATTGCTGATAGCAACTCCCTCCATTCATAATTACCCACTACCACATACTGTATTTTCTCTCTCTTTTCATATTGTCCCTCTTCTTAAATGTTCGGTAGGGTAGCTGAGTGGTGCAGCAGATAGGTCACAGGTCCTGGGGCCAAGAGGCACTGAGCCCACATACCACCCCTAAGGCCCAGCAACCACCTGGCCCTGTGGTCCCAGACAAGCCATCCAATCCCAGTCCCTTGCAAGAAGTAAAAAAGAAAATTTGTTATATCTGACCACTTTCCCCCACAGCCATATTCTTCTCCATCACTCACACCCCCCTTCCCCCTGTCCCCCATCTCTCCTTATTACTCTAGAAGTCTATACCCCATTGAGCATATATGCTGTTTCCTCTCAGAGCCACCTCTGATGAGAGCGAAGGTTCCCTCATTCCCCCTCACCTTCTCCACTTTCATATCATTGCAATAGTTCATTGCAACAAAAAATTTATTATAAGTAATATCTTAACCTATTCCTCCTCTCCTTTCTTTTACTCCCATTACATTACACTTTTACCCATTGACTCCATTTTTACAAGTTGTTATGTCATCAAATTCAACTCTCTCCTGTGCTTCATTTATAAAAGTTCCTTCTACCTGCTCTAGTAAATAAGAAGTTTCATATAGGTATTATCAGTATCATTTTCTATGCTGGAATATATGTAGCTCATCATCATCAAGTCCCTCATATTTTACCATTCTCTCCTCTCTATGCTTCACCTGAGTCCTGTACTAGAAGGTCAAAATTTCTGTTCAGCTCTGATTGTTTCAACAGGAACAATTGAAATTCCCCTGGTTCATTGAAAGTCCATCTTTTCCCCTGGAAGAAGAAGCTCATCTGGGTAGTTGATTCTGGGTTGCATTCCAAGTTCTTTTGCCTTCAGGAATATTATATTTCAAGCCCTATGAGCCCTTAATGTAGTTGCTGCTAAGTCCTGTGTGATCCTAACTGCAGCTCCACAATATTTGAATTGTGCCATTCTGGCTGCTTGTAATATTTTCTCTTTGACTTGAGAATTCTGGAACTTGGCTATAATATTCCTGGAGGTTGTTTATTTTGGATCTCTTTCCGGGGAAGATTGGTGAATTTTTTCAATTTCTATTTTACTCACTGCTTCTAGGATATCTGGGAAATTTTCCCATAGGAATTCCTTTAACATGAGGTCAAGGCTCTTTTCCTGACAATGACGTTCAGGTTTCCCAATCATTTTTAAATTATCTTTCCTGAATCTGTTTTCCAGAGCAGTTAATTGTTCAATGAGGTGTTTCACATTTTCTTCTAATTTTCATTCTTTTGGTTTTGAAGTATTGTGTCTTGACTTCTCATAAATTCAACAGCTTCCTATAGCTCCATTATACATCTGAAGGATTAGTTTTCCTCATGGAGCTTTCTTATGTCTTTTTCCATCTGGCCAATTCTGCTTTTTAAAGTATTCTTCTCCTCAATAACTTTTTGAACTATTTATCCATTTGACTTATGCTGCTTTTTAACATGTTATTTTCTTCAGTATTTTGGGGGGTCTCCTTGACTAAACTGCTGACTTCTTTCTCATGTTTTTCTTGCATCCCTCTTATTTCTTTTCCCAATTTTTCTTCTATCTCCCTTACTTGATTTTAAAATATTTTTTGAGCGCTGTCATAGCCTGAGCCCAATTTCCATTTTTCTTGGAGTCTTTAGATGCAGAAGCTTGTACTTCCTCATCTTCAGAATGAGTATTTTTGTCCTTTGTGGTATCATAGACATTTCTCAATGGTATTTCTCAATAGTATTTCTCAATGGTGTTGCTCTTTTTTCTCTGTTTACTCATTTCCCCAGCCTGTGCCTAGTTTTAAGGTGCTTCCTGAGCTTTTGAGTATTATTTGCACACACACATACACACACACACACACACACACACACACACACCCCACTAGGATTTCAGTCTGTCTTCCCTCTTGGCTGTGAATGACCACAGGCACACACCTCTACCACAGGGCTGAGGTGGGGCAGGGCCTGCTGTTCTGTGGAGGGCCTAGACTATGATTAGGATCTGAATGTGGTCAGAGCCCCAGAGTTCTATACCAGGTACAGAGGACAGAACTCAGAATAATTTCTCCACTCCCCTACCTTTGGTAGGCTGAGCACTCAAGGTTCAGTTGCCTGGGGGCTCTGGCTTAACAGCTGTGCCTATTTCCTTTTCCTGAATCTGGGCTGCCCCATCACCACTGCTTGCTGAGTGCCCTGAGGGTTGGGCTTCATGTGCTCGTTCTGGCAGAGTTCCCCCCCACTGATCTTCCAAGTTGTGCCCGGTGCTCCCAGGGAAGTAGGTCAGGAAACTGCCTGTGCTGCTGTGAGCCATGACTCCCAGGTGACCTGCGGCTGCCTCTGGGAGGCTGAAGTTCTTTCACTCCGGTAGGATGCCCCTCTTACCCCATGGAGTGGAGCCTTTCCACTATTTTCCAGGTTACCTTGGTGTGGAGAACTGCCTCATTAGATCTTTCTGTGGGTTCTGTCTCTTAAAAATTTAGTTAGAGTCATAATTTTATGATTTTTGAAATATTATCTAAGGGGATTGGGAATGGGGAAAACTATACTTTATAAGAAAGCCCATTTCTCTTTGAAGGGGCAGAGCCAAGATAATGGCATAAGAACAGACTTTTCCAAGAGCTCTCTCCAAAATATTTCAAAAACCTTAAACTTATAACTCTAACTAAATTTTCAAGAGAAAGAACCAACAGAAAGATCTAAGAAGGCAATTCACCAGTCTAAGGTGACCTGGAAGATCATGGGAAGGCTCTGTTCCACAGAGTTGGAGGGGTGACAGAACAGTCAGGATTGCTGCCCCAAAGCAAAGGAGCTCTAGACTTCCAGGAACAGCTGGTGGGTTGCTTGGGTACCTGGGAGCTCCTGTTTGTGGTAGAAGAAGCTGTTTCCTGATCTGCCAACCCAGGGAACAATAAACACATATTGGAAGATCAATGGGGAAACCTCTCCCAGAGTGAGCATGAAGACCAGGCATGAAGCCTCAGCACAGTCACAGCTGTCAGAGCAAGCCAGACCTCAGGAAATGGAATTAGACTTGTGGATGTACCTAGAGGGAGTTGACGGGCACTTGTTTCAAGAGTGCACAACCCAAGGAAGGTAAGGGGGAGGGAGACTGTCAAGGTCTCTCCTCTGTCCCTCATACAGGACTCTGGTTCTTTGTCCTTATTTAGACCCTTGTCCCAGTCTACCCCGCCCCACCAATTGCCATAGAGCAGAAACCCTCTTCACAGCTCCAGAGCAGAAAGGAGTATTTGTGGTTATCCACAGACCAGAGCACAGGCAGGAGAGCAGTCAGAGCCTCTCTTAACACCATGAAGGAACTGAAGTCCCCACAAGGGTGTCCCAATAATACTCAAAACCTCAGTAAACACCTCCAAACCAGGACACAGACTAGAGAATTGAGTAAACAGAAAAAAGGAACCTGACCATGGACAATTAGTTTGGTCCCATGGAGGATCAAAACACAGACTCAGAAGATGAGAAAATCCAGGCTTCTGATTCCAAAGCATCCAAGAAAAATAGGAGTTGGGGTTAGTCTATGAAAGAGTTCAACAAAAGATT
Organism: Macrotis lagotis; assembly: GCF_037893015.1. Classification (NCBI taxonomy): domain Eukaryota; kingdom Metazoa; phylum Chordata; class Mammalia; order Peramelemorphia; family Peramelidae; genus Macrotis; species Macrotis lagotis. The sequence continues at coordinate 64,728,783 of NC_133661.1, read as the reverse complement.
TTGAAAATCAAATAAGGGAGGTAGAGGAAAAATTGGGAATAGAAATGAGGGGAAAATATGAAAATCAAGTCAACAGCTTATTCAAGGAGATCCAAAAAAAAAAATACTAAATAAAACAATAGGTTAGGGGCAGCTAGGTGAGACAGTGGAAAGAGAACCACCTGGAATCAGGAGTACCTGAGTTCAAATCTGGCCTCAGACACTTAATATTTACCTAGCTGTGTGGCCTTGGGCAGACCACTTAACCCCCATTTGCCTTGTAAAAACCTAAAAGAAGGTTAAAAATTAGTTTAGTTCAAATGGAAAAAGCAGCCCAAAATTTTAACGAGAAGAAGAATATCTTAAAAAGACAGAATTGGCCAGATGGAAGAGAAGATAAGAAAGTTCTCTGAAGAAAACAACTTCAAATGTAGAATGGATCTAAAGGAAGCTGATGACATTGTGAGTAATCATGAAACAATAAAACACCAAAGGAATGAAAAACTAGAAGAAAATGTGAAATTATCTATTTGAAAAAACAACTCATCTGGAAAACAGATGTAGAAGAGACAATTTAAAAATTATTGGGCTACCTGAAAGTCATGATCAGGAAAAGAACCTTGACTTCAGTTTTAAAAAATTTCTACAGGAAAATTGCCCTTATAACCTAAAAGAGGAAATAAAATAGAAATTGAGAGAATCCGCCAATCTCCTCCTGAATGAGATCCAAGAAAATAATAACCCCCCAGGAATATTATAGCTATGTTCCAGGACTCCCAAGTCAAAGAGAAAATATTACAAGCAACCAGAAGGAAACAATTCAAATATCATGGAGTTACAGTTAGAATTACACGTGACTTAGCAGCATCCACATTAAGGGCTTGTAGGGTTTGGAATATAATATTCCAGAAGGCAAAAGAGCTTGGATTACAACCAAGAATCAATTACCCAGCAAAACTGAACATCCTCTTCCAGGTGGGAAATATGGACTTTCAATGAAACAGGGGAATTTCAAATGTTCATTTTGAAATGACCAGAGCTGAACAGAAAGTTTGATCTTCTAGTGCAGGACTCAGGTGAAATATAGAGAGAGTGGATGAGAAAGGTAAATTATGAGGTATTTAATGATGTTGAACTGCATGTGTTCCTGAATGGAAAGAAGATATTGATAATATTCATTTGAACCTTCTCATTTAGTAGAGCAATTAGAAGGAGCATATATAGACAAGGCACAGGAGGGAGCTGGTTTTGAAGGCATAATATATTGTAAAAAAGGAGTCAATGAGTGAAAAGGAAATGTACTGAAAGAAAGGGAAAGGAAAGGTACAATAGGCTAAGATATTTCAAGTAAAAGTGTCAAGAAATAGCTTTTGCAATGGTATAAAAGGGGGGAAGGTGAGGGAGAATGAGGGAACCTTCATTCTCATCGGAAATGGCTCAGAGAGGAAACAACATTCATGCTTAATAGGGTATAGAAATCTAGAGGAAAGAGGAGATAAAGGGGACAGGGAGAGGGGAGAGGGGATATAGGGGAAAGAGGAGAGGGGGAATCATGGGAGAATGTAGTCATTTTTTTTTTATTTTTTGTAAGGTACTGGGATTAGGTGGCCTGTCTGGGACCACAGGGCTGTGTGGTTACTGGGTCGCTGGGGTGGGATGGAGACTTGGGGCCTCCTGGACCCAGGGCTGGTACTCTGTCCACTGTACCACTCAACTATCCCATAGCACACTATTGAAGAGGGACAGAGTGAAAGGAGAGAGAGAAAATATAATAAATGGTTGTAAGGAGGAATGAATGGAGGGAATTACAAGTAGCAACAGCAACTGTGGAAAAATATGGGAGTAACTTCTCTGATGGACTTATAACAAAAAATGTGATCCACCCCAGAGACAGAGCTGATGGTATCTGAACAAAGACTGAAGCACATTTATTTTCTCTTTCTCTCATTTTATTTCCATGAGTTTTTTTTTTTATTTTTTGTGGGGGAAGGGGGATTTTTGTTTACTCTTGCAGCAAGACTATTTTGGCAATGTGTAAAGAAATAAAAATGAAAATTAAAAAAATAAAAATATTTGAAAAGAAAGAAAGAATGAAAGCCTATTTCACTTTGAGATTACTCTGATTATTAGGAAATCTTTCTTTAAAGGCATGTATTTAAACAGTTAAGTTGGACAATATTTAGAGTACCAGGTCTATAGTCAGTATTTTTAGTTCAAAACTGACTTTTACTAGCTGTGTGATCTTAGGTAAATTACTTAGCCTTTCTTTGTCTCAGTTTCCTCAATTCAAAAATTAGGGTAAATGGGTTCTAGGGTTGTTGTGAGAATTTCTAAAGTGCTTTGCATGATGCTGTTACATAGTAGGCACTATATAAATGTGTATTTCTTTCTTCTTTATTCTAGGAACAGATAAATGATGCAGTGAATAAAACACCAGGACTGGAGTAAGGAAAACTGCTCTTCCCAAGTTAAAAATCTGGTTTCAAACTCTTATTACCTATGTGATCTTAGGTGAATCACTTAATTTTATTTGCCTCAGTTTCCTCATCTGTATAATAAGCCCAGAGAAGGAAACATCAAATCACTAACATATTTTGTATGAAGCAAACCCCAAATGAGGTTATGAAGAGTTAAATACAAATGCCAGCCTATATGTCTAGTCTGAATTTGTTTCTTATCTATTGATCCTATTTCTGACCTCTAGAACTAAAGAGAACAATCTTAATAACTTCTATGTCAAAAACTTACCCCTAAAAGTATGTTCTCCTTGGTTATTCTCTTCTTCAGGTTAAACATCACCAATGCCTTCAACTAATCTTTCATTATTGTCAACTTGGTGATCATCATTGTAGTCATTCTTCTCTGGAAAGTTTTCAGTAAATCACTGCTCTCCTTGAAACAATGAAAAAACACTGGATCTAGAGTTCAAGAACATGTGTTCAAATTCTAACTCTGAAACATTTTCTGTGTAATGATATGCAATTCACTTAAGCTCCCTAGCTGTATATTTCTTCAATAGTAAAGGAAGATTTTATTAAATGGTAAGTGAGTTTCCTTTCATTTTTAGATCTATATGTCTTATTCAAAAATATAGTGTCCAAAATGGAAAAGAGTAGCCAAGATGCTCTCTAACCAGAATAGATTTCAGTGGGACCAAAACATTATTAATTCTTAAAATGTAAGTCTCAGTCAATGTAGTCTAAGATCACATTAGTTTTAGGGGTTGCCATGGTACCTCATCTAAAATCCCCAGATTTTTGACATGAACTTCTGTCTAATCAAGCCTCCCCTTTCTCTATTGAATTCTTAGGAGAATCAGCAGACTGCTGTCCCTCAATACTGAATCAGTTCTTGTTGTTGTTAAGGCTATGCATGCACATTCACATTAAAACATATTTCGTATTAGTCATGCTATGAAAGAAGAATTAGAACAAATGGGAAAAATACAAGAAAGAAAAAAACAAAAAAAATTTAAAAAGTGAAAATATTGTTCATTTATCTGCAAATAGACTCCACAGTCTGTTGTAGGGGTGAATGGCATTTTCTTTTTTTTAAATTAATTTATTTACTTTGAATTTTACAATTCCCCCCCATCTCACTTCCCTCCCTAGCCCCCACAGAAGGCAGTCTGTTAATCTTTATATTGTTTCCATAGTATACATTGATCTAAGTTGCATGTAATGAGAGAGAAATCATATCCTTAAGGAAAAATAAATAAAGTATAAGAGATAGTAAAATTGCATATTAAGATTTTTTTAATTAAAAGTAATTGTCTTTGGTCTTTGTACAAACTCCACAATTCTTTCTCTGTATACAAATGGTATTCTCTATCACAGATACCCCAAAATTGTTCCTGATTATTGCACTGATGGAATGAGAAGTCCATTAAGGTTGATCATCATCACCATGTTGCTCTTAGAGTATACAATATTCTTCTGGTTCTGCTCATCTCTCTCAGCAGTGGATGGTATTTTCAATCAAATGTCTTTTTAAATTGCTTTTGATCTTTGTATTTCAGAGCTAAACTAATCCTATCATAATTGATCATCACACGATTTTGTTGTAACTATGTACAATGTATTCCTGGTTCTGTTCACTTCAGTCAGCACCAGTTCATATAAGTCTTTTCAGGTTTTACTGAAATCTGCCTACTCTTCATTTATGATATAACAGTAGCCTTCCATTACATTCATAAACCACAACTTGCCAAATTGAAGGGCATCCCCTCAATTTTCAATTTATTTTTGCCACCAAAAGAGCTTCTATAAATACCTTTATACATGTGGATCTTTCTTTTTAATGATTTATTTGGGAGGCAGGCATGGTATTGCTAGGTCAAAGGGCACATACAGTTTTATAACCCATTCTGGCATAGTTCCAAATTGTTCTCCATTGAATCAATTCGTTTGCTTTTATTTTTTTTTTTGCAAGACGATGGGGTTAAGTGATTTGCTCAAGGTCATGCAGTTAGGTAATTATTAAGTGTCTGAGGTCACATTTGAACTCAGACCCTCCTGACTCCAGGGCTGGTGCTCTATTCACTATGCAACCTAGCTGCCCTAAATCAAATCTTTTATCCAAATCATTGAATTTAAAAAATGATAATTAATGTAGGGTCAAACGAAAGTTCTTGTATCATTCTACTTGAGACCTTCTATCTTGCCATTGAAGAGTCAGTGTCTGTTCTTTACATCCTCAAGGAAAAAATGAATTACTCTATTATGTTATTAAAATCTTGGTAAGATGTATTTACCACATTGCCCTGGTCTAGCAATTTAAGACCATTTTGATAGAAAAATTAATTAAAAATAAAATCATTCTAAACTAATATGGTTTTGCTCAGAGTATTCTGAATCTCTGCAAGTTTCTCTTCCATGTTTATATGTCCAATAACTAACCCTTTAATGTTATATGATTCAGTCCATTCCAAATATTTATTAAGTACCTACTTATTTGAGAGTGGGCCACGGAATCATGCTACACATTAGAGAGAGAGAGAAATAAAAGAAAGGCAGTCCTTGACATGAAAACAATGACATTCTATTAGGGGTACATAGGTATGTCAACATGATGTAACTGGAGCATGACTAACAATGGAGATTCTGAGAGGATTCCTGTAGTAGGTGGAATCTGAGTTTAACCTTGGAAGTAAAGAAACATAGGAAGAAATGATAAGAAAAGAGGAAATTCTGGGAATGGGGAAGGGTAAGTTGCATAATGATAAGGAGATGTGAAGAAACAATAATTTGGGAGAAAGTCAAATGGGATTATTTTTCTGTATTGGGGAGTTTATAGGTAAGTATTATGAAAGAATTCTAGGCAAGAATGGAGCAGCTTGATCATGAACGATTTATAAGACAATAACACTTTTTTAAATCTTGTATTTGAAGATATTTTAAGCAAGGGAATTATTTGGCCAGACATGGACTTCAGTGAATTCTTATTGGTAACTTTGGAAGATGTATTACAAAGAATAGAGGCTGAAAGAAAGGAGGAAAATAGTTTAGACAGAGAGGATAAGGGTTTGGAGTAGGGCAAGAAGAAAATATTATCCTTCATTATTCCTCTATCTCCACACTGAAACATACTCAAATCATCATAATGGAAAAGAAGCTATGACCCAGATTCATTCATTTTATACTCCGACTGATTCCTAAATATTCTCAGGCATAGTAACTTTAGATTTGTCATGCAATCTAACTCGTTGGCCATATCCATTCAAAGTATTTGAATTGGGACTGTCTCCTAAAAAGACAATATCAGCTCAGCACATTAAAATGTTTAAATGGAGAAATCACCAGATATTTTCTGAGGCAAGAAAAAAAAATTGCATCAGCATTAATGTTTATTCAATTCAAAGACAATCACATCAAGTATTCTTCTGATAGCACAGAAAAATCACCATGCATCTCTCATACAGTGCAACAATTTAGGTTGTTCTATGTCATTGAGTGAAGATAATCAGGGGAGATAAGGACTCAGCCATAATTAAGCATCACATGTTTTACATTCACGTCCACACCAATGTCTACTCTAAAGAATCATAGACAAGATAGACAAATCCATCTAAAGAGGGATCTGGGAGACTGCATAAAATGCTGCAATAATAGTATTAAAATACAAACAGCTGCACAAAAATGACAACTATATAGTTCTTTCCCACACCTAATCTATCATTTGAAATGAACTTCTTGTAAAGAATCTTGTGAGAAATAATGAGAATAAATTTGAACAAAATTTATCTTGGTTGTGCAAGCTTATTTTCCTTTTTGTGGGATGCTAAAGTCAACTAACTATTTGTACTAATATAGTGAACTATTGGGAAAGAAGGACCACTATGCTTCCTGAAGAAAAGTAAACTGGTACAGATTGAAAGAACAGAGGGAGTTAAATTGTCCATGCTACATAGATAAGAGGGTTGGACTGATGATCGTCCACTGCACTTTAAGGTTGGGCAAGCAGGGAACTGAGTCTCAAAAACACGATCAAAAGACCTTCTAGACCCCAAATTAAAACATAAAGAAATGAACCATGCAATTATTTGCTACTGTTAAAGAACTAGAAAAGCACATCAGGGCAACAAATTAAATAAGGAAAAAATAAGAATCAAATTAATTCAATAGTCCAGTGTTGTATAGAGGGGAAGAAAGGGTATAGTGAAAAAAATTATTATAGTTATAGGACTTGAATTTAAAACCACCCTACCACCCCAAGCATCTTAAAAGCCTTAAAACTGTAGGATAATCATCAACCTCCCTGGATTTCTATTTCCTGGTCTGCAAACCAAGAAAGTTGGATTAAAATGGTTTCTTAAACTTCCAAACTTTCAGATATATAATCCTATGATCCTCTAACTAGAAGAAACATTTCCATATTTCACAAAAGCAACTAGACAACTGGACAGTAGTTTGGCAGAAATTGGTTTTATACTAACATCTTTAAAATTATGACATGAAATGAAATTGAAAAACTTTGTCTTAATAAACTCAGTGTACCTAAGAAAAACAGGAAGATGCAGATTGGGAAACCCATTCACAACAAATACCCTGAGAAGTGTGTGATATCCAACATATAAAAGTAATAAATAGAAATGTCATGTCAATGGATATTCCATATCCAGAATATAAACAACCAGTTCTCAAAAGACTAAATTTAAAAATATTACGATACATATAGATATGTATATAAGCTTGTTTTAAAAATAAGAGAATCTCAAATCAAAACCAAACTAAAGACTACTGCCAATACATGGGGAAAAGCTGATAGGTGTTTGAGGGACTACGGAAGTACAGATTATAATTTTAAAAAAACACCTCTTAGTAAGATATTAATTGGGTCAACTTTTCTGGAAGGTAATTTGGAACTTCTTTTAAAAACAAACTGAAATGTCCATACCCTTTGACTCAGAGATGTCACTAATAGGTATACATTGCAATGATGTCAAGATAGAAAGAAATGACCATTACAAACTTAAATATATTACAAAATGACTTGGGAATATTTTAACAAGAAATTTTTATGTCAGTAAAAGAGCAGGATGGCCATTGGAAAATGAATCACTAAACAAAGTCTGATTGTGCAATAAAGTATGGATATAAAGACTTTAGAGAACCATGAGAAGACATTATAGACAGATAGAAATGAATAAATATAGGTGGAAGTAGGAAAATATCCTTCACAATGAAAGTAACAATGTAAATGTAAATATAAAGAAAAAAAAGAAAAATAGGGGAAAGGAAAAGACAAAGGAAAGGTATTGAGAAAGAGAAGATTGCAAAATTACAATAATTAAGTTTATAGTTTCATAATAATTCATAATAACTAAGTTTGACCTTGAAGAAGAAAATAGAAAATGCACCTCCCTCTTTCTTTCCTCATAGAGGTGGAGAACAATGTGTGATAACATGGCATATGTAATTATAAGCCATTGATATTTTGGTTAGTTTTGCTGAAATATTTTCTTTTTTCTTATGCTTATTTTTTTGTCATAAGATAGCTGCTTTATTGGTGGTAGTGATACATTTTGATATTTGACTTTACAATATTTCAATAAATTAAATTTCTATAAAAATTTAAAAGCTTTGCTCATTCCATCAATGCAACAATCAGTCACAATTTGGGGGTATATGCGATGGAGAATACAATCTGTAGAAAGAGAAAGAATTGTGGAATTTGAACAAAGACCAAAGACTATTATCTTTAATTTAAAAAAAATGTTACCTTATGATGTAATTTTGCTATGTCTTATACTTTATTTTTTTACTTAAGGATATGATTTCTCCCTCATCACATTCAACTTACATCAGTATATACCATGGAAACAACAGAAAGACTAACAGACTGCCTTCTGTGGGGAGTGGGGGGAGGGAAGTGAGATTAAGGGGGAAATTGTAAAATTCAAAATAAATAAATAAATGAAATTTAAAAAAAGTTAAAAGCTTATCATGGAAGTAATAGAGAAGAACATGTATTCAAAGCTACAGTCACCATCAGGTATGATCATCTCATTAATCTTTGAAAAATACATTTTGCCAGGTCTTTTGTCTTTACATCATAGTCCTTCCCTACTGTTTCCCCACTCTTAAATAACTTCTCTGTCATGACTAAGAAAAACAAATAAAGCACTCTAAGCAAAACCATGACTGACACTTGTCAATAATCTTTGCAGAACTACTTTGCTGTTGTGACACTGGAGAATTCACAACTAGAGATGCAAAGAAAAAAGAGAAAGAGCAAAGAATAATCAATAACCTAAAAAAACTCTATAAGCCTTAGCTTGATAGATTTTTTTATATCTATGGTTCCTTGTATGATTTTTTTCCTGGGTATGTGTAGGAAAGGTATGTTCTCAGAGGGTCATTGAGGTTTTTTTTTTTTTAACCTGGTTAGTTTAACAGGATTTTTTTTTACTACTCATGCTTTTCATTGCCTTTGAACTTCCAGTTTCTCAGTGATCCCAGAAAGCATCTAATCAGACTGATGTTGTTTTGGATAATTTACCTCATCTCAATTTTTTGTTTTATATAAAAATATTTAGTAATATCTTTTGTTTCTACATTGCCAATTTTTTCTTCTTGTAATTTCCATTCTCTTACTCAAGAATCACTCCATTGAACCAAATGTATTTTAAAGATAAAAAAGTAAGAAAAAATCAACAAAATCAATCCATAAATAAAAAAGTTAAAAATACTTGCAATGTACTACACTCATTGAACCTCCTACCTCTGCAAAGGAGAAAGATGGAGTAATTGGGGGAGGAGGGAGTTTTCATAATTTTTTATTGTTGTTATTTTGTAACATTGTTCTATCTATTAATGTTTTTGTGATCATTGTGTTTGTTATTTTCTTGACTCTGTTTACCTCACTCGTCATAATGTAATGTAAAGTTTCCATATTCTTATGTAGTCACTGTATTCACCTTAACAGTACAATATATTAAAATGTATTCCATTACATTCATGTACCACAATTTTATTCATTTCTCAGTAGATATCTCGTTGGTTTCTAATTATTTTCTATTATAAAAATTCAGTTAAAATATTTTGATTTATAAGAAACCTTCTTTGGGACATATGCTTAATAGTGGAATATCTGGTCATTATTTTCATAATTTTAATTTGCTTTTCATAGTGGTGATAGTGATAAATTACTCCAACAAAAATGCCCTGGGATCCCTAGCAACACAAGCTCCCTAAAATTGATTATTCCATTTTTGTCATCTTTCTAACTTGTTAGTTATGAGGTAAAAGTTGTTTTAATTTCTATTTGCACATGTCTGTGTTAGCTATATATGTTAATTAGATGTTTAAATATGTTGGATAGTAAACCTTTAACTAAGAAAGCTGTTACATTCTCCCCATTCAACTATTTTTAATCCAAATGTATCTTGTTTTTTCAAGTTTATTTCTTTTCTTTGTTTTAGTTTTATTAATTCATTTATTTATTTGTTTATTTATTTATGTTTGTCTATTTTCATCCATTTGTACGTGCACATTTCTAAGTTACAAAATTTCCCTCCACTCCCTCCCCTCAGCAAGGAATAATCAGGTTAGCATTTTACATACATGTTTTGTTGAACATATTTGCAAATTAACAATTTTTAGCATGAGGAATTGGTATTAAAGGAAAAAGATACATAAGAGATAATTTTTATAAAATGTTGATCAGATTTGGAAGGGTTAATTTTTTTCCTCTGTGTGTTTTTGTTTTGTTTTGTTTTTCTTCCTCTGGTTGGGAATAATAAGGTCCATAACCAGTAAAAAAATTTCATGTCTTTTCTAAGTGCCTCTTTTTTTCTTTATTGATTAAAAGCTCATATCTCCCATGAAAGCATATGATGTGTTTCTTGTCTTTTTTTAATGGCATATTCTTTAATATTAGGACCATGTATTCATATTTAAATTATTTTGGAGTTGGTACAAGGTGTTGATCTATGCCTAATTTCTGCCAGTTGCTTTTAAGATTTCCTAGCAGCTTTTGTCAAATAGGGAGTTTTTTCTAAATTGATATTTTCAGGTTTATCATTTATCTGTATGTTTTTTATGTTTTCAAACTTTAGGGTGGGTTCAAAGATTCTAGTTTTTCTTTGACCAGTCTGATTCATTAATCTACTTCTCTAACTTTTAATCAATAACAAATGATAATGATGGTCACTGCTTTATGACATAGTTTAAGGTGTGGACATGATATTTCCCCTTAACCTCTACCTCTTTTCTTTATTTCCTTGGATATTCTAGATCATTTATTTCTTCAAATGAATTTGCTATATGAGGCATATTTGCTTTATGAAGCATAACTTTGATAGTTTTATTGATATATTATACCTTGAAATTAAATTTTAAATTACTTCTATACTATTGTAATTTTTATATTTGTATGATATTGGTCCAGTCAAAAGCTTTTATATTCTTCTAGATATTTAAATTACTCTTTTTTTTAGGTTTTTTGCAAGGCAAATGGGGTTAAATGGCTTTCCCAAGGCCACACAACTAGGTAATTGTTAAGTGTCTGAGACCGGATTTGAACCCAGGTACTCCTGACTCCAGGGCCAGTGCTTTATCCACCACGGTACCTAGCTGCACCTAAATTACTCTTTATTTCATTAAGAAATGCTGCGTGATTGAATCTATATGAATACATTGTTGTGTTAGACTGATTTCCAAATATTTCTTACATTTTATGGTTAATTGGATTATCCCTTCTATTACTATTATTTGTATTTTACTATCATTAATTATAATGATAATTATTAATCATTTTTGTAATTATTATAAAATATTATTGTTTTTTATTTTTTCTGTAACCTGTAACTTTGATAAAACTAGTAATTTTACATTTCCACAATATATATATTTTTGGGGGGTTGCTAGGCAATGGGGTTAAGTGATGCGTAAGGTCACACAGCTAAGTGATTATTAAGTGTCTAAGGCTGTATTTGAACTCAGGTCCTCCTGACTCCAAGGCTGGTGATATTTCCACTGTGCTACCTAGCTGTCCCTCCCCAAGATTTTGTAAGTAATCCATAACATCTTCAGTAAAAGAGAACTACTTTAACCACCTTTTTGCCTTTCTTTTCACCTTTAAGTTTTTTCTCCTTATCTTAGTGTTAATGCTAGTATTTGCAGAATAAATAGTAGAGAAAATGGACAGCCTCATTTTTTCCCTATATTTATAGGGAAATTTTTAGTTGTCCCTTTGAATATGATATACTTGGTTTGGGATTGATCCTTTTTATGTGCTTAAAAATATTCTTCAAAGTCTATAATGAAGTATTTGTTAACTTCTTGCTATGTGCAAAACACCATGCTAAGTACTATAGGTACAATTGAAAAAAGGAAGACAATTCAATCCCTGCTCTCAAAGAGCTCATCTTAAGGGGTAGGGGAGGTAGAGATAGGGAGGAAAACACATAGTGAAGGTATTAACTGCACGTCAAATAAAAAAGTTCCTTGTTCTAAGGCTGCTGTAACAATATATACATATATATATATATATATATATATATATATATATATATATGTATGTATATATATCCCCTTTGTATAATATAATTTACACTGATACAAGCCTATCAGTTTCTGATGGTGAATTATTTTACAGAATCAAGCACTTTCTTTTCTGGTCTGTAACAGAGTTGTTTGCAGTATTTGCAAGTGTATTTGCCCAGCTATCACTCCACTTGTTTTATTATTTTTTGTTTGTTGTTACTATAGTTTTTATCATAATTGTACATTTTAATTTGTCAAAGATTGTTTATATAATCATGTGATTTTTTTTTACTTTGCTTTGTTTTTAATGTGATAAATCATATTGATTTTTTCCCTAATGCTGAATCATTTTGGATCTTGTAATAAATCCAGTTTGGTCATAATTAATGATTTATTGAAGGAATTATAAGTCTTTTTGATAATTTTTTTAAAAAAATTAACAGATATGTTGCAACATGCAAAATGCATAATTTTGATTAAATTGAACAGGTTTTGGAGAAATAAAACCATTGTAATCAAGATTAGAGCTAAGGCAATAAGTTGGGAAGCAATTTTTGCAACTAATGTTTCTGACAAATGACTTTCTTCTAAAATATATAAAAAACTAAGTCAAATTTAAAAGAATTGAAGTCATTCCAAAATTGGCAATGGTCAAAGGATATGACAAAGGATTTCTCAAATGAAGGAATTAGAGCTATCTATAATCACATGAACAAATGCTCTAAATTATTATTGATTAGTGAAATGCAAATTAAAATAATTCTGAAATACTACCCCACACTTATCAGAGTGGCCGATATGACTATCAAGGAAAATGATCAATGTTGGAGGGGATGTGAGAAAACTCAAAAATTAATGCATTGTTGGTGGAGCTGTGAACTAATCAAACTTTTTGAAGAGCAATTTAGAATTACTCCCAAAGGGCAATAGAACTGTGCATACTCTTTGATCCAGCAATATCACTACTGGATCTGCATTACACAAAGGAAAAAAAACATGTACATAGTGACAAAGAATTGGAAATTGAAGGGATGCTCATCCTTTAGAGAATAACTGAATAAACTGTAGTATATGAATGTGATAGAACACTATTGTTCTATAGGAAATCATGAAGGACAGGACTTCAAAATAGCTTGGATAGATATTAAGTGATGTAAGTTAAATGAAATGAGCAGAACCAGAAGAAATTTATACAAATTAATAGCAACATTAGGTGATGATTAACTATGATGGACTTGTTCATTTCAGTAGTACAGTAATGAAAGACAATTCTAAAAAGAAAGTACATTTATCTCCAAAGAACTATGGAGTTAAAATGTAGACCAGAGTTAACTGCCTTAAATTTTTAAAAATTGTCTTAGGTATTATATTTATTTTCTTACTAATTTTTTCCCATTTTGATTTGGTTTTTCTTTTACAACATGATTATTGTATATCTATGTTTAAAATGGTTATAAATGTATAATCTATGTAAGATTCATTTCTGTTTGGGGAGGAGGGAAGGGATAAAGGGATGGAGAAAAGGGAGGGAGAAAAATGTGAAACTCAAAACTTTGCAAAACATGATTGTTGAAAGTTCCCATTGCCTGTAATTGGAAAAATAAATAATAAAATATGAAAAAATAAATGTAAGACATATCATTAATGTTATTAATATATAGTTCTTTCTTTCATTCATCATTAATTTAGGACTTAAAATTATATTTGTCTCATAAAAAGAGCCTGGTGAACTGTTTTCCCTGTTAATATTTGAGAAAACTTTAGTATTTGTTGAATTGTTCTTTGAACGGTGGATAAAGATATCTTACAAATTTATCAAAAGCAGTTTTTTCTCTAGTAATTCCTTTATAGTTAGTGTTTTGCTTCCTTTTCTGAGATTGGGTTATTCTCATTTTTCTTAAATATTTTCCTTAGAATTTGAAATTAGCGCCTTTCCTTTTCAAGAGCTTCACTTTTGAAAAATGTAATTGATAGTTTATGGAATTGATTTCTCTCCATTAGTCATTAATGAAAAAAATAGAATTTGTCATTTATTCATTTCTTTCAACTAAACGAAATACCACTTGAAGACAGGATGATCTTCAAAATATATCTGAAATACAATAGTCTTCCTCTGACAAAATTTTAAAAAACTATGTTTTCAGGCTAAAACTAAAAACTATGAATACCATCTAAATGGGGTTAGAAAGATTTAGAAACAAAACCTTTAATCATTGGAATTTTTATGAGTATAGGATATTGGATTTAGACCTAGAAGGTACATGAGAGAGTAGCTGTATAAGGGTTTTAAACTTGGTATCCATGATGTTCTTTTGTTTTCACATTTTCTAACTGTTTTTCAATATAACTAGTTTCTTTTATACCCTATTTTTCTAATATAAGCAAACACATAGCACTGCTTATTTATTATGCATTTAAATATAATATTCTGAGAAAGGATCAATAGGTTTCAATAAAGTGTCACAGGGGGTCTTTTTAAGAATCTGTCTTCTAGTCTATTATCATATCTGATGAGGAAACTGAAGAGCAAATATGTTACCTGTTTTGATTTAAGTTCCTCAACCAATGAATAACAAAACTTCATTTTTTACCCAAGTTGCTAATTATGCTAGTCTCCAAATTCAATGTGTCAAGTTTTATCCCATTCTAACTATATAAAATTCAAAAATATAGAAACACATGTATGTGCACACATACAAATAAATGGATGAGTTCCAAGTAATTAGTGAAGTTCTTAATAATGAAACTTCAGAATTATGTATAAAATAGCTTGCAACAATCTTTTCAACTCTCCTGCAAAGGGATTTATACTCTCAAAGTTTTGTTATTTTGATCTTTTTCATGTGACTAGGTCTGGAAAATTGGGGCAGCTAAATAGGTTATTTCTAGGAAGTTTCACAAATTTCTTTCTAATTTATCTAGGATCTAGCTCCCCATAATTAACGAAGAACCAGAAAAAGGAAGAGGAATTTCTCTAAAGGATCTGGGAATCTGGATAGTTATTACAGTAGAACAATTTTATCCCTTTCTATTCTACTATGTAGTTCTTTAAAGAATGGAGATTTTTGCCACACACTGATTTTTTTTACCTTGGGTGTCCCTCAAGACTCTGACCTTGGCCTTTTTCTTCTATTCTATTTTACTTGATAATTCCAATAGCTCCCATGGATTCAATTATCACCTCTAAGTTGATGATTCTTTGATCTAGTTATCCAGCCCTAATCCCTTTGTTGATCTCCAGTCTCACATCTCCAATTGTCTACTGGATATCTAGAACTGGGTATCTTCCGAAATACTTAAACTCAGCATGTCCCAAAGGGAATTCATTATCTTTCCCATTAAATTCTACCTTCTCTCAATTTATCTGTTACTCTAAAGAGCAGCACCATCCTCTTAGTACCTCATGTTTGCAAACTAGGAGTCTTCCTAGATTCTTCATTGTCTCTCATCCCTCATACACAAGATATTGATAGTGTATTTTACAATTATTATCCTTATTGAAATCTCATACCAACACTGGAAAGTAGATTCCACTATTTCCTTCATTTTATACTTGAAACAGATATTTGCAGAGGATTATTTATTTTCCTTTTAATCATCCAGGTAGTAGGTATCTGAGAAGAGATTTGAATTCTGATGTTCCTGGCTTCTATTTCTCCATCATGAGCTATCATCGAGGTGGCCGAGACCTTATCTTCTTCTAAACATTATACTTTTCATTAAAGATAGGAGGAATAAGCTTAGTCTTCAAGAAAAATAGCTAAGAGATCAATCTCAGTTCAGTCCTCTCCCCCAAACCTCAAAACAAATAAAAATTTACCAACTAAAAGGAAAATTAATCCCCCAAAAATCATTAAAAAGGAGTCTCAAAAGAAAAAGCTACACAAATCTCAACAGAGAGTATAAATAAATGAACATGTAAAAATTATAAAGCTCCCAAAAAAGAATAAAAATACCTCAGGATAAAACCATGTCTGAAAAAAAATCTCCAAAAAGATACAATAATTGGACAATTTCAAATTAAATACCATAAGGAGAATGGAATGACTGCAAAAATTCAAAGGGGGATGAAATTTCTTATTGGGGAAAAAAATGATGAATGATATAAAGAGCAGTATTTTTTAGTGAAAAACTCAAGAAAATAATCAATTCCTTAGAAGAGAAGCTGGTAAAGCTTAACCAGACAATAGATTTCCTGTGGGGTGGAGAGAATGGATCATGAAAGAGTTGAGACTGAATGAAACAAGTTGTTTGAGGAGAGACAAAAAAAGAAAACTGAGTCAAATTATATTCATTTCATTTGTAGAATTAAATACAGTCATAGAGAGACCAAAAACAAGAGTGATAGAGACTGAAAAATAAATGAGAGCGAGAGCGAGAGTGAAAGCAAGAGTGAGAGCACTCTCTGGAAGCTAACTTGGAAACCATCTAGTCCAAAATTCATTTTATATATTAAGAAATTGAGAATAGAGTGATTAAATCAAACTCAGTTCTTCTGATTACAAAGAGAATGTTTTGGGGGTTTTGTTGTTTTTGTTGTTTTGTTGTTTTTGCTGTCACCTGTCACTTCCCAAATAATTGAACTTGAAGACAGAATGCAAAGGGAAAATATAAGAAGTATTGCCCCACCTGACTGTATGATGAATAAAAATAATTATAAAGGTGCAAGATATTATAAGAAAAATTTACACAAAATGTTGGAAATAAGAAGGCAAAATAAGTCAGCCCCAGATAATGACACTAGGTGTGGGTATGTGGTGCATTGGAAGAGCACTGGGAAGACTATTATTCCTAAATCCAAATCTGGCATCAGGAATATAACTATTTGCCTCTGTTCTTCTTTTCCTATAAAATAAGCTCTAGTCTCTTTGCCAAGGAAAACTTTGCCAAGAAAACTCCAAATGGGATCACGGAATCAGACACAACTAAAATGTCTCAATAACAATGACTCTAGACAGCAACTTGGAGTTTTGCTCATATAGAAATGTGGTTGTCACACTACAAAATTTTCAAAGAGTAAATAATCTAAGTAGACAGGTACAGACAAATCACATATTAAGGAATTTCGATCAATGTGATAGGAGAGAAAAATCAACATCAAAAACCAAAACAAAATGATGTACTCAATAGTAACATTTCATGTAAACTTTACCATAATTTCCCCTTCAAAGGGAAAATTAACATTTAATAGAATTGCTATTTAGGAGAACTCATTTGAGAAAAGTATTATTAATGTCTTTGAAATGAAGACATAATAAAAAATAAAATAAAGGCACTTTAAATTTTTGTAAAGTGCTTTTATAAATATAATTTTATTTTATTTTTGTTACCATCTGAGAGGTAGTGTGATTACTAGTCATTATAGATAAGGAAAATGAGTCAGGCAGGAGTTAAGGAATTTGCTGATAACTAAACAATAACTGAAGTTATTAGAATTCAAGTTTTACTGATTTTAGAACAACACTGTTTTTACTGTGTTATCTAGTTGCCTGAAAGGACTAGGTAAAGATGCAAAAGTATATTTTGAGAGTACAAATAAATGCTAGTATTCATTATGAGTTACCTTTTAAGCCACATCTTGAAATACTAAAGACAAGCTCCTTCATATGTGACATAAAGCAAGTACAATAAGGAATGAGCCTCGAGGAAAGAGAGGCAAGTGATGATATTCAGCAAAGATGGAAGTGTCAGGGATAGATGATGTTTATTAAATAAACTATACTTTTTTCCACTATTTTTAATATTTCCAGATTTGTAAAAAAATTGATATCAATACTTAAGAATTTCAATACAAAAACAGATTTTTAGTAATACCCAGAAGAACAACCAAAGAAAGTTAATTCCTGAACAATGCAGAGTATATTAACCTTTAATAATTAAAACTACTCAGATCCTTTGTCATGCCTTGTATAAATGTACATATGTATTAATTAACATTTTTAAGAAGAGATAATTCCTATGAAACATAATTTGTTTTTAATGGTAGACAAAGAACGTATACTATGTTTCTACAAGAAAACAATTCTGAAAATGCAAAAATGGATGAGATAAATAAGAAAAGGATAGACACATACAAATATCATATAGGTGTAGTAATACAAATTGATAAAATGAATGAATGAAAAATATCAAGTGATTATTAAGGAAAAAGCACATACATATTTTTTAAAAAGCCCTTTCTGAGACAACACTGGCTCTCAGGTAGAAGATCAACTTTCTGGTGAAGGATCAGTCTATTAAGGAGGATTCTAACAAGAATATTTCCAGAAATGAATGAGAGAGTCCCCGCTCCAATGTTTGTCACAATGAAATTTATTTTCTTTACCCTTACAAAGATGGAAAATGGGGGTGTCCTTGAACTCCTAGTGGATAACTCCTGTGCCAAATAACCCAGAAAATTTCAATTAGCTTTTGTATTATCAATGGACATCCCCCTCTTACAAATATAAGCTGGAATAGAATAAGTAACAAGTGTTTTACCACAGGAGAGGAACCTAATGACATTCAAAATGTCTTCTTTAGTTGAAAATTTGTCTACAGAGCAATTGACTTCAACTTGAGGTATATGATCAATGACTTCATCCTTGACTGCTGATGGTCTGTTAAAAACACTTTGGAAGTGTTCAGTTTAATGTGCTTCCACCAGCACTGAGAAGTTGAGATGTATCATACATCTTTGATCCATAAATAGTCTTCAGGGCACAATAAAAGCACTTTGACTTGTTATTATCAGCATAAAACTGAATTTTAACTGCCCATTTACTGAGCCAAGAATGATGCATCTCTCTAAGCTTTGCTTGTACTTTACTTTTGATGGAATTAAATGATACCTTCTTAGAGATGGGTGGAGTATCCTGCTGCTAAAGCCTGTGAATTTCTCATTTTTCACTGAGCAGTTTCTGAATTTCTCCATCATTTTTGTTGAACTAATCTTGATGTTAGTGATAGTTCTGATCCCGATGAGCAAGCAGTGCTATACATCAAATTACTGTAAGCTGCTCACTTTTCTGCTCTACTATTGCCAACTATGTGTTCAATTTTCCCTCTAAGTTAATGAGCTCAGAGAGGAATCCTAATCTGTTGACATTAATTCTTCTAGAATTTTGTTCTGAGACCACTGTTTCTTTTCACTGCAAATATTTAGTTTGGAAAGGATAAGTCTGTGATCAGTCTAACCCTCAGGTTCACACCTTATTTTGGTCATTCTCACATCCTGTCTGTCTCTTCTCTTTATAATTGTATTATCTATTAAATGCCAATGATTGCTTGCTGCAAGGATGCATTCATGAAATTTTATTGCATACAGATAATGAAAGACAGTGATGGTGATGAATTGATCCTGAGTTGTGTATATCTTCAATAGTAAGTAGTCACTGCTGTTGCTGTTTCCAATGCCATTCCTTCCAAGGACTCCTTGCCAGGTCTGGTTGTCTGAACCTGTTAAAGTATTAAAGTCTCCCAGAATTATAAGCTTATCCTCTTTTGACACAGTGATGATAAGGGCTCCTAGGTCTTCATAAAATTTTTCTTTGACTTCACGATTCATCATGGTGGGAGCCCCTAGGCACTGATGATAGTGGTATTTGCTTTCCTGAAAGTAGCAATCACATTGTCATGAGGTTGTCATTTATTCATTTTAGTAGGCATACAAATGTGTTGACTAAATCCATTTTGAATGTAAAGCTTCCATCATTTTCATGACACTCCAATTCACTGCAGCCCATCCAGAAAAATGTATTTCTAGCTCAACTTCAGTAAACTGGCTTTCATTTGTTTGCCTTATTTCAATCAGGACTGCCATTTGTGTATGAAATCTACTATATTCTTTTGTATTAAAAACTATTCATCTTTCAGATATATTGGATTTTGCACACATTCCTTGAACAATGGTGAGTGGAATCATTTTTGCAAAAGTTTTTGTACATTTTTTTGAGTATATTTTGACTCTAACTTGCTGCATTAAGAAAGCCAGGATTGGGTAAGCAGATAATTTTTAAGGTACCTTTTCTAGTCCATTCTTCACACCAGAAAGTGAACAGTGCAGTCATTAAAAGGCTTTTCAGACACCTGGGGGCAGACAAATCTCACTACTGCTTCATTCTAGTGATAAGATACCCCTGAGCCACCTATATGCTCTCAGTATTTTCACACATGCTGCTTTGTCATTTGACTGTTGCCACAGGATGTTGAGATAGATAAAAACTATAAAATGGTTTGGGCAATAGCATTTAATTCATTCACAAATTGGATTTAAATGAGGCAGAGCTACACAAAGTCATTAACCTTACTTTCTCTTCCAGAATCATTCCAATCCAATGCAGGACAGAGTCTACACAACTCAAGTTGCAGTGAATGACCTTGGCATCTTCAATGTTTTAGCAATCTCTAGAACTCTAAGAACTCTATAGTGCCTGTGTAGCAGCCATCAGGGATAATGGAACAAATTGCTTTCATCCACTCATTCCACCAGGGGACACATTCATATTCTTGAAAAAGCCACTCCCTGACATACCGACAGGTTTGTCATGGTTACCTTCAGTATTATATAACCCATCTCCTAAAGTTGTTTACCATTTTTCATGGCCACTGTGTCTGCTACAGTTTTTTGGAGCTACAAGTTAAATTTAGATGGATCAATTAGACACCAAAAGTGAAATACAGGGGTGAGTAGGTGGTGCAGTAGACAGAGCACCGGTGCTGGAGTCAGAAGTACCTGAGTTCAAATGCAGCATCAGACATTTAATAATTACCTAGCTGTGTGGCCTTGGGAAAACCATTTAAACCCATTTCCTTGAAAAATCCTAAAACAAAAAAAAAAAGTGAAATACAGCCCTGGAGAGAACTTGATAGCACTCATATCAGAGGTCTAGTCTTCTCTGAACCCAACTCCTCGAAAAGAGTAGTTTCAGATGAATAAGGTCAGATGTCAGATTGTAGAGTTAAAAAGAGAGGAAAGAAAGGAAATGGAGGCACTTTTTAAGTCATCTTAAGGAGTTTCTTCATGAAAGGGAGAAGAGGTATAACATAATAAATGTGGGGATAGATGAAAAACATAAGGGTTTTTTGAAGATGGATGAGCCATGACTATGTTTACAGTTAGTAAGGAAACAGCCAATAGACAAAGAGAGATTGAAGATAAGTAATAGAATGGAATTGATAGGGAGATTTAATCTACAGAGAAGAAAGGAAAGAATGGGGACAGTGGTGCAGTTGTAGGGCAGGGAGAAGGACCACTTCATTATGCAAAATATGAAAGGATTAAATAATCACAGAATATATCTGAGCAATAATAAATGAAGATGAAGAAAGAGACCTCAGCAAACGGTCTTGATTTTAGAGAAATATGAGGCAAGGGTCTTAGATGAGAAAGTTGGAGGGAAGGGGAGACAAAGGAGATTTGAGGAGGAATGAAGATATTTGAATAAGCTGCTAACATAAGCAGAATAGTTCACTGAATAGGGAGACATGCAATTCAAGACTTTTCAAAACCTAGTTCATTCTCTCATTTCCTTTCACCCTTCACCCCTTTCCTACAGTCTCTGGTCAGATTAGTTCTTATTCCTCACAAGTAATGATCCATCCACAATTTTAATGCCATTTCACTACAATCCCACATCCATTCCTGGAATATTCTTCCTGAGCGCCACCATTTCATTTCCCTGGCATTTCCCTGGCAATATTCCCGATTATTAGCTTCTCCAAGAGGTCTGTTTGGTGCCCCAGTCATTTAAACCTTCCCCTTAAAGTTTACCTTTCTTCTACTTTGTATCATATTTGTATATGTTTATTTATATTTTGTCTCCTCCATTAGTATTTAATTTCAATTCAAATTCATAAATATGTTAAAAATATGTTAAGTGTTAGGCATTGTGCCAAGCACTAAGGATACATAAAAGAACAAATATAATCCCCCCACAGTCAAGAAGCTCAAGGTGGGAAATGAGGAAATTCAGAAACAAAGATATTTATAAAAGAAGATATATACAGGACAACTAGGAAATAATTAAAAGAAGGAATATCCTGGAGTTAAAAGGGAATTAGGGATAGATTGTTAGGTAGCTTGGTGATACTGGAGTGAGGAAGATCATAGTTCAAATCTTCCCTATGGCATTTACCAGGTGTATGAACCTGGAAAATTCTCTTTATCTCTATTTTCCTCAGTTCCTCATGTACAAAATGGAAGATACTGGAGAAAGAAATGGCAAACCATTGTAATAGTCTTTCCAGGAAAACTCTGTGGACAAAATTATGGAGTCATTTAGAGTTGGACATATCTAAATAATACTACTACTATCATTCTCTTTTTAAAAATATATATAGCAAGCTTTCCAATCAATTCTAGACACTATTTCATACAAGATTTTTAAGACTGGTATTGTTGCTGTTATTGTTTTCTTCTCATAAGCCTATTAATTTTTTTTTATTTTTTAATTTATTTTTATGCTCATTTTGTACAAATTTTTTTTACATTAATAAAATATTCTTGTTTACAAGTAAACAAAATACCCCTCCGCCCCCATGAATATAGATAGACTTGTTTGGGCGAAAAAAGTAAAGGGGAGAGAAAAAAATTAAAATAAAAATATAATAATAGTAATAATTGTAGGTATGGCCAGGTGGCACAATGGACGAAGCAACAGCCTTGGAGCCACGAGCACCCGAGTCCACATCCAGCCTCGTAAACCCAACAATCACCCAGCTGTGTGACATGCAAGCCACCCGATCCCCACTGCCCTGCAAAAACCAAAAAAAAAAAAAGAAAGAAAAAAAAAAGACCCAAAATAAAATAAAATAGTAATAATAGTAGGGGTGGCTGGGTGGCAGACAGAGCATTGGCCCTTGAGCCAGGAGCACCCAGGTCCAAATCCAGCCTCAGACACCCAAAGATCATCCTACTATGTGGCCCCAGGCAGGCCATGCAGCCCTGCACCCTCCCCCAAATAATCATAACAAAAAAATGTGCTTGAGTCTTTGTTCCAACACCAACAACTCTGTCATGGGTGGATCTCATTCTTTATGATAAGTCCATCACAAAAGTTATTTCCATATTTTTCCACCATTGCCATTGCTGATCGCAACTCCCTCCTTTCTTATTTCTCCACTACCATGTACTCTGTTTTCTCTTTCCTTTCACTATGACTCTGCTGTATGGTCGCTGAGTGGCACAGCAGACAGATCCCTGGTCCTGGGGCCAAGAAGCCCTGAGCCCCCATACCACCCCTTAGGCCCAGAGTCCACCTGGCCCTGTGGTCCTGGGCAGGCCTTCCATTCCCAGCCCCTTGCAAGAAGTAAGGAAGAAAATGTGTTATAACTCACCACTCTCACCCCATGGTCCATCCTCTCCTCTTTTATTCACATCCCCACCCCTTCCCACTGCTACCCCTCCTTCTTACTCCAGATGTCTATACCCTATTGAGTATATTTGCTGTTTCCTCTCCTAGCCATCTCTGATGAGAGCAAAGTTTGCCTCATTCCCCCTTGTCTCCCCCCTTCCATATCATTGCAATAGCTCCTTGTAATAAAAAAATCTTATGTGAAATATCTTAGACTATTCCCCCCCTCTCCTTTTTCTTTCTCCCATTCCATTTCCCTTTTTTTCTATTGACTCCATTTTTACACCATATTTTATCTTCGAATTCAGCTTTCTCCTGTGCTTCAACTATAAAAGCTCTCTCTACCTGCTCTATTAACTGAGAAGGTTCATATGAGTATTATCAATGTCATTTTTCTATGCAGGAATACATGCAGTTCATCCTCATTAAGTCTCTCATATTTCCCCCCTCTCCTCCAATCTCCATGCTTCACCTGAGTCCTGTATCTGAAGATCAAACCTTCTGTTCAGCTCTGGCCATTCCAAAAGGAACCTTTGAAATTCCCCTGGTTCATTGAAAGTCCATCTTTTTCCTTGGAAGAGGACATTCAGCCTTGCTGGGTAGTTCATTCTTGGCTGCATTCTAAGCTCTCTTGCCTGCCGGTATATTGTATTCCAAACTCTATGAGCTTCCAATGTAGCTGCTGCTAAGTCCTGTGTGATCCTGACTGCAGCTCCACGATATTTGAACTGTGTCCTTCTGGCTGCTTGTAATATTTTCTCTTTGACTTGGGAGTTCTGCAACTTGGCTATAATATTCCTAGGAGTTGGTTTTTTGGGATCTCTTTCTCTAGGGGATCAGTGGATTCTCTCCATTTCTATTTTGCCCTCTGCTTCTAGAATATCAGGGCAATTTTCCTGTAGTAATTTTTTTGAAAATGATGTCAAGGCTCTTTTACTGATCTTAACTTTCAGGTATTCCAATAATTTTTAAATTATCTTTCCTAAGTCTGTTTTCCATATCAGTTGTTTTTTCAATG